>NC_048298.1:208331352-208502312 GCF_013100865.1 Trachemys scripta elegans | reverse complement strand
CGCGGGCCGCCGGGGGTGCTGGGCCGGCGGTGCTGGGCGGGCCAGGGGCCCGGGGGTGCTGGGCGGGCCAGGGGTGCTCGGCCAGGGACCCGGGTGCTCGGCCGGGGCCCAGGGGCTGGCAGTGCTGGGCGGGCCGGGGGTGGTGGACCGGGGCCGGCACCCCAGGGCCCGAGCCGACCCAGGCTGGAGCCGCCGGGGGGCCAGCCTGTGCCGCGCCTCCTCCCCCCCACACCCCCTTTACCTGCTTCAGGCTTCCCGCGAATCAAATGTTCGCGGGAAGCAGGGGAGGGGGCAGAGACTTTGGGGAAGGGGCGGGGTTGGGGCGGGGTTGGGGGCGGGGCCGGGGCCCCGTGGAGTGTCCTCCTTTTGGAGGCACAAAATATGGTAACCCTACTTACACACTTCTGAACATCTCACCCTTTCCTTCTAGGGAAATACAGACATATTTAGGCCTGTATAAATAGATCCATTGAACTTGATTCAGAGTTGGAATTGGGCTAGCTGGCTTTGCTAGCTGGGCCCAGTGGACTAGCACCATTAGAGGAAGGAAAGGGACTAGATACAGTCAATCAGGAGTAGTTGTCCCCACACTTACCACCAAAGGCAGGATGATTTCAAGCAGGGCCCTATGGATTTTTTCCAACATGGAACTCCCGTTATGTAATCACTCTTTCATTTCCCTACACCACCCCACCCAATCCCATATAGTCTGATGCTATCTAGGATCAGACAGGGGTGGAGATAGGGATGATTAGCCTTCCCCAGTGCATTTTCAGGGATCAGAGTCTAGGCCAGCTGCTTGGTTTCATGATGTTACTGTTAATTATTGTGGCAACGTTGTTATATGGATTTAATTTGCTGTTTGAGAATTTGTCAGAACTTCAAAGGGAGAAACCCCTTGCAGATGGAAATGGGTTTTCCCTTTCCCATAATGTGAACATGTGAGCTAAGTCATGACTTATATGCAAGAACTGGGAAAGAGAAGTTGGGTATGGAATGGACCTTAAAATAAAGAGAGTTTTGTAACATCACACCCCACCCTGCTTTGGGAAAGTTTATCTTATTAGTTAGGAGCAGGCTTCAACCCTGTGGGGCCATCAGTATTTTAATTTTGATTTATTTGTAACTTGTTGGACTAGGAGATGCCTGAAACTTTTGGTTTTTATATTGGCTAAATAAAACTTGAAGCAAGAGGTATTTACACTCAGACACTCTTCTGTGAATTTTATTGCTGTTACCAACAATATAGTAAGCTAAAATACAAGGCAACTAACACTAAAGTGGTGCATGTTTTTTATTATTATTATTAATTATTATTATTTATTATTATATTTTTCACTCAGTGAATAATGGACATTTATTGGTATTTGAGTCTTATAGCAGACGTGACCCTGTAGTATAGCCTTTTATCAGTGAGGCCCTAAATACAGAGATAATTCAATTCTGACCTTATTTTTGTGCCAATACTTAAAATTGCTTGGGTGTGTCGGCTCTTGGTTACTAGATTCAGTCAGGACCAGGTAAAGGACATAACTTTGTAAGTCAAGGGTCTTTAGTTGTGGAACTGTCTCGATCTTCCATATCTTTTGGGACATGATAATAATAAGGCACATTTATTTCAGCAGATTTCTCCCTGAGTTTTGTTTCTGGACCCCTTCCTTTTTTTATTTTTTTTTTCCAATATCTCTCTCTCTCTTTCTTCCCCTTTGTTTATTTATACATAATAAAAATAATATAGCACTCAAAAATTCAAATACTGAAGGCATCTACAAGCAAATCTGTAAAGTCCCAGCCAAACATTTCTAGCACCATCAGAAAAATATTTTGTCATAGTTTCATAAGGCATTGAAATAAAAAAAAAAACACTAAAATCAGAAATTAAGATCAGCTATCCAACGGACCACCAAACAGAACTTCCTGCACAGGAGCACTACCACTCTAAATGAGTGAAAAATGTCCTGTTAACACAAGCCATAGTGGAAAAAAAGAATGCCTGTTTCTGAGAGAAACTTTAGTTCTAATTGGTGAGTTGATTTTAACGTGTTGTATTGTTTTCCTTCAACAGTTCATGAAAGTCTGAAATAAAATTGTATTTTTCCACTGTTGCTAGAAATCTGCCTAGGACATTTTTTAAATTTTGCCTGGTAATGCTTTTGGTGTTCAAAGTTTTGATTGCTATTTTTATAAGAATTTAGGAAGGGCTTGGAACACACTGACTAAGTACATTGTTAGTTTTTCACTGTTTTTCTGTGTCTTCATTTGCTTACAGACCTTTCAGCAGTCTTCTCTACAACAGAAAACTAAAAAGAAAAACAAAGGTAAGCATTAAATGAGTACTTTTTGAAGTGATGATAGAAAATAGAAATGTGAATATTACTGTTTAAAATATTGTAGTATTTTACAGGTTGCAATTTGTTAGCCTGAACCAAATTTATAGTCCTCAGTTATCCATATGACGAAACTATCCAACCAGGATTAACAGCTCTTCTCTGATTCAGCACATCTTAACTATATTCAACATTCTCTTTTACAGAGGTCTGAGCATGTTACTGAATTGTACTATGCAGGGTTTTGTGGGTCTTTCGAATATTAGTAAAGATGTACTTTTCAAAATATTGTCCAATATAACCCAATTTTAATCTTTTTAAAATATATATTTTAAGCAGCCCTACCTGTATGTACATTCATATGTAGCTATTTGTGTGTTTACATATGTTGCCATGAAATGAACAATCAAGATGTACATAAACATATGTACCCACATAAGACTGTATTTGTATATCTTGTCCTCCTTTCCTATAGAACCCATCTTGTTGCCTTCATTTATTGCATTTTGTCTTGTGTTTAGATTACAAGATCTGTAAGATAAGAGAATATATCTACTTTTTTTCTTTTGCCATGCACACATTTTGTTGCTTGATTAAAAAGAAATAACAATAATGACAATTAAATTATTATTGAAATGTTTTTGTTAAGTTTGTAAAGATGGATTTTTAGAGAAATTTAGCATGTTGTGTTTGGTTGATTAAATGCATAATGTGAAGCCTTTCACATATACTCATTTCAATTTAACTATTGGCATTTTTAGCTCCTATTCCTGGTAAGAGCAAAAGGCGGATTTCCTGTAAAGATCTGGGCCGTGGGGACTGCGAGGGCTGGCTTTGGAAAAAGAAAGATGCCAAGAGTTATTTCTCCCAGAAATGGAAGAAATATTGGTTTGTTCTGAAGGATACTTCTCTATACTGGTATATCAATGAGGAGGTAAGAAATAGGCACATTCGTTGCTCATCCCGTCTAATGCTAATAAGTTTTATATTGTGTTGTTGTCATAATTAGATGGAAGGTCAAATCCCATCCTGAAAACAGGTGAGTGATTTTATTCACCCAAATAATCTTACTGAAATCAGTAAGACTACTTGTATGACTAAAGTCACTCATATGCATCAGAGTTTGCAGGATTTGCCCTTTAAAATTTTTCTTTGTAGCATAAGGAAGAATGTAACTACTCATCTCTGTATTCTGGTACCCTTAATAGTGTGTAATAAAGTCGTTGTTCTCTCATGACAACAAAACACAAATTTAGAAGAGCGAATCTAGAGTCATTTGTCCCTGTCATAACTGAAACAACATTACAGCCATAATTTATGTTGCATTTGGGGGTACCTTATTTAATTGTAATAAGGAATCTGTGGTATTACTAAAATCCACTGTAGTTATGCAAAACGGTCTCAAATTGTGTTCTCTTTTGATACATTGTATCTAATTTGGATTATCGTTTTGAGTGCTTAATTATATACTGATAACATTGGAAGAGCATTATTGAGCTGCCTAAGACCCTGATCCTACAAGGGTCCCTCATTTATCTAATTTATTTGCTTCTTTGGAAGAATAATTGTTTTTTAAATCCTTTTTTGGTGGAAAGGACTCTTTGCCAGTTGGGTGAAAGATCAGAATTTCTTTTGGAAAATCCAACTTTTTTCTTAATGGAACTCTTTTTAGGAAACTGAGATAATCTTAAACTCTGATAGACTCTCATGTAGTAAAATATATTTACACTATGTCTCTGAATTAGGGCTGTTAAACGATTACAAACAATAATAGAATACTATTTATATAAATATTTTTGGATGTTTTCTACATTTTCAAATATATTGATTTCAATTACAACACAGAATACAAAGTGTACAGTGCTCATTTTATATTTTTATTATAATATTTGCACTGTAAAAATAAAAAATAGTATTTTTCAGTTCACTTAATAAAAGTTCTGTAGTGCAATCTCTTTATCATGAAAGTTGAACTTACAAATGTAGAATTATGTACAAAAAATAACTGCATTCAAAAATAAAACAATGTAAAACTTTAGAGCCTACAAGTCCACTCGGTTCTACTTCTTTTTCAGCCAGTCACTCAGACAAACAAGTTTGTTTACATTTTCAGGAGATAATGCTACCCGCTTCTTGTTTACAATGTCACCTGTAAGTGAGAACAGGCGTTCACATGGCACTGTTGTAGCTGGTGTTGCAAGATACTTAGATGCACTAAAGATTCATATGTCCCTTCATGCTTCAACCACCACTCCAGAGGACATGCGTCCATGCTGATGATGGTTTCTGCTCGATAACGATCCAAAGCAGAGTAGACCCAACACATGTTCATTTTCATCATCTGAGTCAGATGCCACCAGCAGAAGATTGATTTTCTTTTTTTGGTGTTTCGGGTTCTGTGGTTTTCGAATCATTGTGTTGCTCTTTTAAGACTTCTGAAAGCATGTCCCGATGAGATTTTGGATGGCACTTCAGATTCTTAAATCTTGGGTCGAGTGCTGTAGCTATCTTTAGAAATCTCACATTGGTACCTTCTTTGCATTTTGTCAAATCTGCCATGAAAGTATTCTTAAAACATACATGCTGGGTCATCATCCGAGACTGCTATAACATGAAATATATGGCAGAATGCGGGTAAGACACAGAGCAGGAGACATACAGTTCTCCCCCAAGGAGTTCAGTCCCAAATTTAATTAACCCATTATTTTTTTAACGAGCTTCATCAGCATGGAAGCATGTCCTTTAGAATGGTGGCCAAAACAGGAAGGGGCGTACAAAAGTTTAGCAGATTTGGCATGTAAATACCTTGCAACATGGGCTACAAAAATCCCATGCGAACGTCTGTTCTCACTTTCAGGTGACGTTGTAAATAAGAAGCGGGCTGTATTATCTTCCATAAATGTAAACAAGCTTGTTTCTCGTAGCGATTGGCTGAATAAGAAGTAGGACTGAATGGACTTGTAGACTCTAAAGTTCTACTTTGTTTTGTTTTTGAGTGTAACAAATAAAATCTACATTTGTAAATTGCACTTTCACAATAAAGAGATTGCACTACAGTACTTGTATGAGGTGAATTGAAAAATACTATTTCTTTTGTTTATCATTTTTTTAAAGTGCAAGTATTTGTAATAAAATAATCTAAAGTGAGAACTGTACACTTTGTATTCTGTGTTGTAATTTAAATATATTTGAAAATGTAGGAAAAACATCCAAAATATTTAATACATTTCAATTGGTATTCTATTGTTTAATAGATTAAAACTGCGGTTAATCGTGATTCATATTTTAAATCGCGATTCATTTTTTTGAGTTAATCACGAGTTAACTGCAATTAATCGACAGCCCTAGTCTGAATGGTTCCAATTCCTCATCAACATGTGAATTCTGAACACTTGGGGGCAGACTTTCTTGTTTATTACTTGTCTGTCTGATGCTTTGCCCTGGGAGGCATTTTGGACAGCTAGATTATTCTTGTTATTTAAGACCATTGTGGTTCCAAGGTGTGGTATCTTACTATAAAAAATAAAGAACAAGAATAAGCAACATGTTCTTTCTTTTGATGTGTAAATATGCTCCGGTGGCTAAGATAACTTTACTTTTTCCTCTAAGAAAAGAATGTGCTTAAAGATATCCAGCATTGCAGGATCTGTCCTTTCCATACTTTCCTTCCAAATTACTTCAGTTCTCTTTTTCTCTGTACATCTTTAAAAAATAAAATAAAAATAAATAAAAATCCATACAGGACATTTAGAATATTAAAAATAATTTTCCTGGAGTATCTTTAAATCTTACATTGAAAATTAATTATTTTAAGGGATCATCATCAGAGGGTGTACTAGATTGTATGCTCCTTATAATGGTGACCCGATAACTTCTATTTGTCTGTAAGACTTTATGTTTAGTCATAATGCTATGTTATAAAGTTATAAATGTTAATAATAATAATAATACCAACCAAGTTTATTATTCTACTGTCTTCGAGCAATGGAGAAATAAAGGCACCTCAAAGTAATACAGATTCTATGAACCTATGTGAAGTCCCTTTGAGTCCCTTTCTAGTTGGTTTTCTTGCACCAGGATGGAAAGGAGGCAGTTTACTGGATTTAAATGAATACATCCTGTATTCCTGGGAATAGCTGTTCCTGTTGTCTTGAGAGAGAGAAATGACAGTGTCAAATGATTAAACAAAGGCTTGATGCATGCTTATGCACTGGTGAATAATGCACTTTTAGAAAAAGGAGAAAAATGTGCGATGTATGTGCTTCTGAAGACATTGCTACAAAAGCATTTTACATAAAGATTGTGTTCCATGATGCCAGAAATCCTGATGTATTTTTCCCCCTTTGGGAGCGGTTGTGAATATCTAATATAGTTTAATGGGAGCAATGACAGAGAAAAGCTACGAAGCTGGAGCAATACAGTGAAAAATGTTTAAAAGAGGTAGATAGTGTTCTCTGCGAAGTAGAGCAGTACGAAAATCTAGAAAATAAATTGACAAGCATTCCAAGCATTAAACATGAAAAACAAGTTGCTATGACAATGTGACTATAAATGGGAAACCTAAGCATGCACACAAACAAATGGAAAGTCCTTTAGGTAGGCTAGAAGAACACACATTTGAGTTAGGTGATGAAAATCAAGAGTAGAGATGGAATGGAGACTAAAACTGTCAAAGACAAAAATAGTTGTCATGGGTGTCGGAGAATGTAAGAGTTCTTTGCATGAACAATAAGAGCAGAGGTTACCAAAAACAGTAGTGAAAGGTTAATTGCCTGGTGCATGGATTCAAATAACGGTATATCTCTCGGCCTTCCAAGGACTAAATATGTGACAAAGAACCAAAGTGATTAATAGATACATTTTTTAAAAAAATAGAGAGGGAAGAGCATGAAATTATGTGGATTCATTCCTTTAACATATATCTGTTTTCTCTAGTCTCAATTCCAAAATTCTATATTAGGCCTGGTCTATACTACCCGCCTGAATCGGCGGGTAGAAATCGACCTCTCGGGGATCGATTTATCGCGTCCCGTTGGGACGCGACAATCGATCCCCGAATCGGCGCTCTAACTCCACCAGCGGAGGTGGTAGTAAGCGCCGCCGACAAAAAGCGGCAGAAGTCGATTTTGCCGCCGTCCTCACAACGGGGTAAGTCGGCTGTAATACGTCGAATTCAGCTACGCTATTCACGTAGCTGAATTTGCGTATCTTAAATCGACTCCCCGCTGTAGTGTAGATGTACCCTGAGTGATGTTAATAATTCACAGTTATAAACAGCAGTATTACGCTGTGTATGGGGCTGATGTATTGGTGTCCTAAAACAAATGCTGTGCTTTTAAATTGTGAAAAGTTGAGGACATGTCAAAGTCCAGTAAAGCTATTCACAATTACCAAGCCTTTAGAGGAGGAGGGCAAGAGTCCAAGATTCCCCCTCTGTAAGTGTAACTGATAAGATATAATAATAACTGGAGAGAGATCATTCATCTTAGCTGCAACATCATGTAAAGATGGCAAACAGTACACATTTATATTGTAAAATTGGGTTGATTTACAGTACTGTGGGGTTGTTCTGTTCTCATAATAAAATACAGGTTGAACCTCTCTAGTCCGGCACCCTCGGGACCTGACCAGTGCCGAACCAGTGAATTTGCCGAACCACGGGAGGTCAATGCAGAGTGCCAGTGGGTCTCCATACACATGGAAAGTAGGGGTGCAGGGGGTGCTGCAGCACTCCATACACATGGAAAGTAGGGGTGCAGGGGGTGCTGCAGCACCCCCTGGCTTTGCGCCCAACGTGGCCTCCCACCTGGCACCCTGCTGCCACCCGGAGTCCCGGTCGCCAGCCCCAGGTCCTCCCCCTCCCTCCTGGAGCTTGAATGCCGTGAATCAGCTGGTTGCGGAGCTCCGGAAGCGCTGGGAGGGAGGAGGAGGAGTTGGTAAGCACAGGGCAGCTGGCGCACGAGAGTTGTGGGGGGAGGGATCAGAGGGGGGAGTTTTGTACCTGTGAATGCTCCGTACCCACTAGTTTTTCCCCGTAAGTGCTCCAGCCCCAGAACACCCATGGAGTCGGCGCCTATGCCAGACCACGGATGTTGCCAGACTAGGGAGTGCCAGGTTACAGAGGATCAACCTGTAGTTTGCATTTCATCCTTTGAATTACTCTATCCTCAACAAACAAATTACTTTTTTCGCTGATCGTGTTTAAGCACCATGATTAAATGCTGCTTCAGCAGTGAAATGGTTTCTAAGGCAGTTGGGCCTTGTCCATCTTGCCAGCCAAACTGCTAAAATCATATTTACAAAACCACATTCTAGACTGAGGTCCATGACCTCCCACTCTGGCAATACTCCCATTGATTTGCCATAAGTACAGTAATATGCCCTACATAGGGAGCTGGTAAGTAAAACTCTCTCTTTGTTTACGTTTAAGTTTTAATGGACTTTCATCTTAAGCCTCACTAACTTAAGTAACATATAGAACTGTCTCCATAGGATGAAAAAGCAGAGGGATTCATCAGTCTACCTGAATTTAAAATTGATAGAGCCAGCGAATGCCGCAAGAAATAGTAAGTGTGTTTAAAATCGTACAGTGCAATAACAAAAGAAAAGGAGGAACAAGCAATCTCTTGCTTTCAAGGATTGAAAGTTTTCTTGTTCATGATAGTCAAATTAGAATGGAAATCATTGTAACATGGTTTGATTGCATAACACAAATCATAGTAAACAGTCAATATTCCTGTGCGGAGTGGGGAGGCGAGGGGATGTGCATGTGCTTTCAGGGTCCCACCCAAGGACACAATGAGTCTGTTGCAAAAGCCACACAATTCTCAACCATCAGCAAAATTAACTGAAACTAATAGGAATACTTAGCTCCTTCCCACCCTGTTCCCCAGCTGCACCTTCATTGTCCCTCCTTTTTGTTTTGTGGAGGAACAGACTTAATGGGTTAACAAGCACAAATAAACCTTTTTTAAAAGCAAGCGCTGAGAGATGGAGGAGGTGAAATATTACAAAGACAACACAAGAAAAAGAAGAGGAGATGGGTAAAAGGAGGCCTGTTATTTTTCTAAATCAGTTTTTTACATCCACTAAATCCCTTTGCCGCTGTGGGATTCTATGTTTGAAATAAAAAGTTTTGCTAAAAAAAAAATGTTTAGCTGTACAGTAGCTGTACATGGCTTTATTTTAAGAGTTTTTTGCTTTTCCAGAGTTAATTTTTATCTGTCATCTTGTATCTTGTTTTAAAATAAATAGCAATGAGTTTGAAAAAAGCTAACTCAGGATTTATTATGGCTCTCAACTAAGTGTTTTGAATACAAAGTAAGTGAAAAGGCCTTTAGGAGACTCGTTGCCAAATCTAGACACAAACCCTATTTTATTCGAAACTAACCAGAAGAGTTTTCGAAGTTCAGATTTCAACCATCTGCTGACATTGTGGGCTTCTTCTTGAGCAGGGATAAAACAATATAGCTCCACTGAAGTTAATGGAGCTACACTAATTTACCGTAGCTTGGGATGTGGCACATAACTCTAAAATTACTTTTGTCCTGAGTTAGTTGTATATCTTTGGCATACATAAGTATCTATCTTGCTGTGCGCGTGCCTGCGTTCACACATTTTCATTCTTACCACTGAAATCTCTGTGCATTGCTCCGTCACAGGCAAGTGCGTGGTTTGGTTCTTTTGTATAAAGCTCACCTGGCACCGGTGTAATTCTTTCAGCAGACCTCAATATTTTAGCATTCGTTTCATTTTCAGTGCTTTTGAAACAATGAAAACTATACCAGATAAGCTGTTTCGAGATTAAAGCTTGTCTTGATGACTTACATGGCCTTTTAAAAAGGATACTAATATTAGTTTACATTGCTCTTTAAAGTAAAGTGTTCTGTGTAATAGTCTTTAAAAAGGGTAAAACATTTTTAAAGCTTTCATCTGTGGTTTTGGGGGTTTCAGTTTTCAGTCATTGCTCTGTGTTTTTCACGGATTAAATGCAATGTGGCTCTGCTTCATTTATTTTCTTGTTAGTGAAGCAGCGTCATTGATGATGTCAGTTCATCTCTGAAAACTGCACTTCATTTAAATTATTGTCTCACTCTGAGTCCTGTCGACTGGGTAGCAGAACACACAAATATGATTAATAAAAGCATCCAGTTGAGTGGTAGATAAAGAAAACAGATATTTAGTATCCAGATGACAGATGTTGTAATAATTTTAAGATATGTCAAGACGTGAGTCTCAACAACTTGATTATATCTTTTTAAACAGAGCAGATGCTGCTCAACATCTGTTCTCACTTGTGTAACGTTATTCTGTGCACTGATGTGTAGAGGAATCCTTTTGGTCTAACATTAACAGATTTCCTTCCCTGACAATGTCTTTCTTTCTTCTAATACTCCAGCGCACAGTCAGAGAAAAGACCAGTTGTCTGTCTAATTGATCTCCCTTGAAAACAAGGACAATGCACTTAAATATATCATACTGTTTATCTTGTTTCCTTTGACTTTGCTCTGTGTTTTGATGCTATTTTAAAGCGATCTTTGGGAGGCCATTAGTTTTTAAAAACTATATATTGTACACTATTAATAATTAACTTTCATAGAATAGTTTTCATATCTAGATCTCCAAGTGCTTCACTATAGCTTTCTGTATTTGTAGAAAACTCTCTGCACACTTTTTGTTTTAACAAATTGTTTGCAGTAAATAGATGAAATACTATTGAGCTCTCAGTGACAACTCATGTGGATTACTTTGGTGGCTGGGAAAGATGACATGCCATTACCCATCATGCTAGATGACCTCATAAACACCCCGTTGGATTACAACAGCTTGTCAAAAATCAATCAGCACATCACATTTTTCTGTTTGAATCCCAGTCATTAGTGCTGAAGGTAATGCCAAGGGCACTGTGATGTGAAAAGTCAGAGGAACGAGAGCTTTTCTGTTACATCAAATAAACTGTTCAGTCATTTTTCTGTTCAGAAACTCTTTTGACACCTCCACCCACCATAAAAACAATTGCCTGTTGTATAAACTATTTAAACTGCTTCAGCTTATCCAAATGTAACATCTATCATGTTAATAGCTGTTGAACTGTCTTTGTGCATGTTTGAATGCAGATGTTATTTAAAGATAGATGGTCAATAAAGCCTTTTAATCAGTGACAGCTGGATCGATCCCAAAAGTTATAAGGCTGAATTAAAAAAACACACACATGCTTAACCAACTTGCAAGAAAATTAAACACAGACTTTGTCATTTCATTAAGATATTTGGATTTCTAATTACCTTTAATTTTGAAAAAGATGTTTTGTGTAATTATTATTTTTGCCCATTATGTTTTGACTTTTTTCTTCCCAACAGTGCATTCAAAGCCTGCCATCCTAAGATCAAAAGCTTTTACTTTGCTGCTGAACATCTAGATGACATGAACAGGTAATCAAACCTAATAAAGTATAAAACCGTATAGAGAACCATCTCTGAATACAATGCTTTCCTCTGAAGCCAATGATAACACGTCATATATTTGTCTTCATTAAAGGTTATGTTTTAGAGTTTTAGATGAATGACTGCAAAATAGGATCTTAATTTTTTGAGAAAAACATGTTTTTAATCCCCATCTTCACCTATGGTCATGAACTTTGGGTAATGACCGAAAGGACAAGATCATGGGTACAAGCGGTGGAAATGAGGTTTCTCTGCAGGATGGCTGGGCTTAGTCTCTGAGGAAGTGTGAGGAGCACAGCTATTCGGGAGAGCCTCAGAGTAGAGCAGCTACTCCCCCAGATCAAGAGGAGCCAGTTGAGGTGGCTCGGGCACCTGATAAGGATGCTCCCTGGGAGGCTTCCATTGGAACTATATTGGGCATGTCTGATAGGGCAGAGGCCCCCAGGCGTACCCAGGACACGCTGGGGAATCCCCCAGGAGAAGCTGGAATCTGTTGCAGAGGAAAAGGGGATCTGGTCCTCCCTACTCTCCACGCTGCTGCTGTGACCAGGAAAAGTGGCATTAAGGAAAAAGAAGAAGATATTTTTAATATTCATTTTATGCAAAAATGACTTTAGATTTTGTTGAAACACGTCACACACACACACACACACGCGCACACACACACACACGCGCACACACACACACCCTCACCTTTGTGGAGGTAGCAAGGAAGTAAAACCAGGTGTTAGAGGTCAATGTTTCTTTAAGCTATGAGGATAGTGGTTGTGCTCTCATCACTGTGGCTGAAGAAACATGAACTCTGCAGGGTGGATTCTTCAGGAAATAAAGCATGTAATGATATTCCTGAGAGTGTTGCTTTTGGGCCCAATCCATCAAGGATGCTAAAGTATCCTCAACTGGGAGTGTAACTGGCAAAATTCATCCCTGTGCAGAGGGCCAATACAAGGCTTATTCAACTTAAACCCAGTTTTGAGGGACTGTGTGCGCACCTCTACATGGTGTGAATTTCACATAGAAGGCACTTAGGGTGAAATTCTGGCTCTGTTGAAATCAGTGGCGAAACTCCCATTGACTTTGGTAAGCCCAGGATTTCACCCTTAGCACCTTGTAGAGTAGACCTAACTGTCTGCTCCTTAGTCCACTTTTGAGATCTTACTAAAAATGCTTTAATTTTCAACAAAACTTTAGCAAGATCACTTTTAACTCATCTAGGCAAATTTTATACAAACTCTGGTGACCCCTGTCTGTTCAGGTGTTTGCTATGGCATTTTTTATTTTTCCCAGCATAAAATGGAGTACATTTATTCTGAAAAAATGTATACTTGTCGTTTTCGTTATATGGTAAAAGAACCTAATTAAAGTTTCCCATCTTAAACTGATTGTCCTGTTTCCATGGGCTGATGCTTGCAGGCTCCATTGATAAGTGAGATGGTGAATATGCTTTTAAAACAAAGAAAAAAGACAACCTTACACAGTCCATATAACTTATTAATAAAATACCTTAGCAGTGATAAGAATGGTAATACCTATAATATATTTACCATCTTTAACTGCTTTTAGGTAACAGTCGGTTTCTGGAAACTTTCATTTCGTACTGAGATCAGTTGACCAGAAAATAGATTACAATTTTACATTAATGTTTACTTTTACTTTAAAATGGATATAGGATAAAATTTTCAAAAGCACCTAGGTCTCATTTTCAAAATTTGTTTGTAAGACTTTGCTTTTGCTCTTCATTGTGTTACATAATTCCATTAGGCTAGCCACTAATAATGTTCTTTACTATGCACTGAACAAAATACCCTCAAGACTAATGAAATCCTGACCACACTGAAAATACTATGAGTATTAAACAGAAGTAAAATCTGTGTCAGTAGATCAACACTTGGTATGAAGATATTCTAGGTTTGGGTGGTAAAAATACATAACTATGCAATAAAGAGAAAGTACACACCAGTGTGACCTTTGAAAAATGGTTAAATGGGTCTGTGACTAATCACAGTTAATTTAATTTTTTTAACTCTACATCATGACTTACATTTTGCCATTTTGGAATGAGTTCTTAGCAGGTCACAAATTAAATAAACCAACAAACAAATACACACACTGGACCAAAATCTGATCTCAGTTACACAAATGTAAATCTGAAGTAGTGGCCCTACTCCACCAAATATAACCAAGATCAGAATCTGGCCCTGTGATGTTAAAATTTCTCTTTCTTTAAAGTATCAAAAAATAATTACCCCTAGTCCCAAGCTCTGGTTCATTTCCAAAAACACTGACTTCATACAATTAACATTTTTTTAAAAAAGGTGATTATTAAAGAATAAATCTTTTAAGTTCAGAGATAGCATAAGAAAGTATTTAAAAGTATTTGTTACATCCTTCTCTAGCCTTACAAATATTCATTCAAACTTTAAGAAATAGACAGTTGTGAGCAGGGTCCCAGTGCGAACCAGCTATGGTCACTCAATTAGAGTGAACTGCAGAGACAATCCTCATAAAGCTGGTGGATATTCCGATACTTAGATTCATCAAGCCAGCATAAGACAGCTTCTTTATTACCTTACTGGTTACTCAGAAGTCCAAATAACACAGTTCCCTTAAAGTGATCCAGCCTCAGGCCTCCATCCAGGTACCCACGTCAAATATAATGAAAATTTCTGTAAATCTTATTTCATCATATACAAGAAAAGGTTCTACCAATCCCAAAGGATCAGACATATTACCTCCCAGGTTAATGAATGTTTCAGATCTTACCCAAATACACGGCACAGCCAATTCTTATTAACTAAACTAACATTTATTAAAAAACAAAAGAGAGAGAGTATGGTTAATAGATCAATATACATACAGATATGAGTTCAATTCATTGAGGTTCAGATTCATAGCATAGATGGTGAGCTTTGCAGTTGCAAACAGTTCTTTCACAAATAGTTCATAGGTTATAGTTTAATGTCCAAATATCCTATTCAGGGTGTTCCAGCATAACTGGGACCTCAGTCTTGTGACCCAAACTTCCCCTGATGAAGCCTAAGCAGATCTGAGATGACACAATTAGGACCCAAGGATCTTTTATACAATTTCATGTCTTTTGACAAGTTGTTGTTCCTCAGGGAACAAAAGGTAATTAGGATGACTTTGAAGGAGGTCCATCACCGGTACTTAGCTATACGAATTAACATAAGGCCATTTGCTTCTTCTCCATCATTCACCATACATTTCAAAGAGAGATGAATACCGAGATATCCTGGGTTTACAATTCATTTAAATGCTAGAATGTTCTTTTAATCTCTGAATGATCAGAATGCAGCATAGACAGGGACTGTTGATTACATCGTTGACCCTACTCATACATATATAAATACACAAAAACACAAACATTATCTCCCCACATGTCTTTTGAGGGTTAGTCTGTCTGCAGGATGTTTAACCCTTTCTCGCCATGCATCACAACAGTATTAAAATATTCTGAACCATTTTGATTACACAAAATGGTTCCGTCATTTTCTGATAGGTTTTTATCATCAGGTTTTTGACAACCACTTTCATTGTGCAGTCCTTTCAGCACTGTTTGTACCGTGTTACTGGAGGTAGAAGAGAAGGGCAGGAATCTACTAAAAGCATAGCCTTATTGAAAGGAAAATGTGTTTTCCGGTAGTTAAATTCCTTCAATAATTATTTATAAAAAAGAATTATTTGCTATTTAATTGTATTTATGTATACAGGATATAGGAATTATATATGTATGTGCATACACACATATATATGACATGTGTGGATTTTAGACTATATAGTCTTGTTACTGCTCAGATGATCATGTTGATTTTATGAGGCCTAAATTTCCATGTAATGCTGGCAACTTCTGTGTTTTGGGATCATTGTTCTGCTATTTGGTATAGTGAACATGTATTTCCTAACCTGATCGCTTACTTAAAGAGACACTGTCTTTCCAAGGTTGGCAAGCTCGGAATTTACCCTTCCCTTTCTAAAACACATCTGCTTTTGAAAATGATCTGTCCCATCAACATTAAAATCCCATGTTCTGGGCTGGGAGACATAGAGACAATAAACCTGCAGTGGGAGAGTGTTCAGAGAACCTATTTGCTCATCCCACTGTGTCTTCATTCAATCATCTCAGTTTTTGTGAACAGGCAGAGTATTGACATTTATAAGCATCTCCTTTCTAAAGGCACCCTTCTATGAACCGAAACAAAGGTGAGAAATCTAATTTCAGTCTGATACTATGAGAACAAAGACTTAGAATGTAAGAACAGCCATACTGGGTCAGACTAAAGGTCCATCTAGCCCAGCATCCTGTCTTCTGACAGTGGCCAGTGCTAGGTGACTCAGAGGGGATGAACAGAACAGATAATCATCAAGTGATCCATCTCTTGTCGCCCATTCCCAGCTTCTGGCAAACAGAGGCTAGGGACACCATCCCTGCCCATCCTGGCTAATAGCCATTGATGGACCTATCCTCTATGAATTTATCTAGTTCTTTTTTGAACCTTGTTATAGTCTTGACCTCCACAATATCCTCTGGCAAAGAGTTCCACAGGTTGACTGTGTGTAGTGTGAAAAAATACTTCCTTTAATTTGTTTTAAACCTGCTGCCTATTAATTTAATTTGGTGACCCCCTAGTTCTTGTTTTATGAGAAGGAGTAAATAACACTTCCTTATTTACTTTCTCCACACCAGTCATAATTTTATAGCCCTCAGTCATATCCCCCCTTTGTCGTTTCTTTTCCAAGCTGAAAAGTCACAGTCTTATTAATCTCTCCTCATACGGAAACCATTCCATGTCCCTAATAATTTTTGTTGCCCTTTTCTGAACCTTTTCCAATTACAATGCATCTTTTTTGAGATGGGGCAACCACATCTGCATGCAGTATTCAAGATGTGGGCATACCATGGATTTATAGAGAGGCAGTATGATATTTTCTGCCTTATTATCTATTCCTTTCTTAATGATTCCCAACATTCTGTTTTTTGACTGCCGCTGCACATTGAGTGAATGTTTTCAGAGAACTATCCACAATGACTCTAAGATCTTTCTTGAGTGGTAACAGCTAATTTAGACCCCATCATTTTATATGTATAGTTGGGATTATGTTTTCCAATGTGCATTACTTTGCATTTATCAACATTGAATTTCATCTGCCATTTTGTTGCCCAGTCACGAAGTTTTGAGAGATCCTTTTGTAACTCTTTACAGTCTGCCTGGGACTTAACTATCTTGAGTAGTTTTGTATCATCTGCAAATTTTGCCACCGCACTATTTACCCCCTTTTTCCAGATCATTTTATGAATATGTTGACTAAGACTGGTCCTAGTACAGACCCCTGGGAGACCCCACTATTACTTCTTTCCATTCTGAAAACTGACCATTTATTCCTACCCTTTGTTTCCTATCTTTTAACCAGTTACCAGTCCATGAGAGGACCCTCCCCTCTTATCCCATAGCAGCTTATTTTGCTTAAGAGCCTTTGATGAGGGACCTTGTCAAAGGCTTTCTGAAAATCTAAGTACACTATATTCGCTCTTGTCCTCATGCTTGTTGACCCCCTCAAAGAATTCTAGCAGACTGATGAGACATGATTTCCCTTTACTAAAACCATGTTGACTCTTCCACAACAAATTATGTTAATCTATGTGTCTGACAGTTTTGTTCTTGACTGTAGTTTCAACCAGTTTGCCCGGTACTGAAGTCATGCTTACCGGCCTGTAATTGCCAGGATCACCTCTGGAACACTTTTTAAAAATTGGCATCAAATTAGCTATCCTCCAGTCATTTGGTACAGTAGCTGATTTAGTTAGTAGTTCTGCAGTTTCACATTTGAGTTCCTTCATACTCTTGGGTGAATACCATCTGGTTCTGGTGACTTATTATTGTTTAGTTTATCAGTTTGTTCCAAAACTTCCTCTAATGACACCTCAATCTGGGACAGTTCCTCAGAATTGTCACCAAAAAGAATGGCTCGGATTTGGGAATCTCCTTCACATCCTCAGCTGTGAAGACCAATGCAAAGAATTAATTTAGTTTCTCCTCAATGGCCTTATCGTCCTTGAGTGCTCATTTAGCATCTCAATCGTCCAGTGGCCCCACTGGTTGTTTAGCAGACTTCCTACTTCTGATGTTCTTAAAAAACAATTTGCTGTTACTTTTTGAGTCTTTGGCTAGCTGTTCTTCAAATTCTTTTTTGGCCTTCCTAATTATATTTTTACACTTCATTTGCCAGAGTTTATGCGTCTTTTCCCCACTTTTTAAAGGATGTCTTTTTTTGCCTCTCACTGCTTCTTTTACATTGTTGTTTAGCCACTGCATCACTTTTTTGGTTCTCTTACTATGTTTTTTAATTGGGAGTACACATTTAAGTTGAGCCTCTATTATGGTATCTTTAAAAAGTTTCCATGCAGCTTGCAGGGATTTCACTTTTGGTGCTGTACCTTTTAATTTCTGTTTCACTAACCTCCTCATTTTTATGGTGTTCCCCTTTCCAAAATTAAATGCTACAATGTTGGGCTGCTGTGATGTTTTCCCCCACCACAGAGATGTTACATTAAATTATAATATGGTCACTGTTACCAAGGGGTCGGTCTATATTCACCTCTTGGACCAGATCCTGTTCTCCACTTCGGACTAAATCAAGAATTGCCTCTCCTCTTGTGGGTTCCAGGACTAGCTGCTCCAAGACACAGTCATTTAAGGTTCCATTCTTTAAGCCTCCAATAAATTTCCAGTAACATCTATAGTATCTTTAGATTCTGGTTAGCGTGAAACTGGTTACCAGTGTCACTTAGATCCTTGGGGCTATCTGAGTTGCAATACAGCAAGCCTGTCTTGCAGCTATGAGCCATGTGATGGGGAAAACTTGACACCTTCATTTTACCAGAAATATTATATTACCTCTTGTATATGGCAAGACAGAAAATTATTTTGATGTCTGGCACAAGTTATATACAGTATACTCCCGAATATCAAGGGGGACATGGATTTTATTCGGATAATCAGGAGTTCAGATAATAGAGCGAATAGGAGCCATTTGGCCTTTTAGTCCTCCTCCTCACAGTTCTGGCCAGGGGGATCTCTACTCTGCCCCACCTAGACTACAGTCTCCCCATCCAATCTCTGCACCTTGTGCCTGCAGGGATCGGATATCGCTGGCCCTGCAGCAGCACCCTCTTGCACCGTAACAACAAACATATGTGAGGTCTCCTATACCAGTGAATGCTAATCTGCTTATTGCTTTAACAACCCTAAGAATTTCATCTTTATGCTGTAATGTTTTATCGCTCTTCTGTTCTTCAGAAGGTTTTTATAACTTCCCTGACCTAACCTCTACATTATTCAAATCCCTTCCTTGTCCCCCAGCATGAGACACATGCTAGTGGACAAGGAAGGGATTCAGCTAATGCAAAGGTTTAGGCAGTAGGATTTCAGATAAATGAGAGCATACTCTGAGGTTTTGAGGTGAGTCGCAAAGTTCCCTTCTTCAGATGTTGACAAGGGATGTATATGTTATCTATCTTCACTTGGCCTTGAGGAACAAGATGGTTGCAAATATCAATGATATTGTATTTATTCTTTATAGCAAACAATACTTTTTGTAATTCTCACAAAACAATTAAAGCTGCACACCCTATAACGCTTTGTGAGTGCTGAGTATCATCTTGGCCTCCTGCACGTCAGAAGAAACACTGGTTACCAAGACACAGTATACCAACCAACCAAGGTTTGAGTCTTTCAATGCACTCACCAATTTTTCAAGCATATTTGCGCTATATGTTTTCATACTAGTAACAGGAAACTCTTGCACCGTAACAACATACATATGCGAGGTCTCCTTTACCAGTGAATGCTAATCTGCTTATTGCTTTAACATCCCTAAGAATTTCATCTTTATGCTGTAATATTTTATCGCTCTTCTGTTCTTCAGAAGGTTTTTATAACTTCCCTGACGTTCCATATCATCCTCATATGTTTCCAACTTCAGTCACTCTATCCATTGCTTATGCACACATTAAAAAATGTTCTGATCTTCATTATGAAACCCACCATATCTAAAGGAGCTATGCTGCGGGATTCCATGTTACATGCAATGTCATTTATTACATTGTTAAAAATGCTTCAGAAGCTAATGCAGTCCTTTTAGCATCGGAATTTACAAGCCACTCACAAGAAAATGGTGTTTGAACATTCTGCCATATTGGGGCATACTGCAAAGATTAGTCATTTATTCCATATTGTATGCATGTCTGGTTTAGATAGTATTCCAGATTATGGGACAGATCGTCAGCTACTGTAAATTATTAACTGTTAGTTCTTCTATAACTATTCTATAAATTATTCTATAACTCTGTTAGTTAATGCACATTTCATGAGATTATTGTCAGATTGCACTTTTCAGGAAATAGCATTTTCTGACAATAAAATTACCTATTAAAATGAAGTTTATGCCATTTGATTACAAAAACCAGTAATTTGCAAAAGGTAACCAAGTCATTAGTGCAAATTAACATAATTAAACATTAACTTAATTGAGTGCCACAAGGATTTTATTGTCTCTTGGATTTAGGATAAAATGAGATCTCGCTAAAAGAAAAACCTTATTATCTTTAGTATCTAGTGTTCTGAGATAAGGCCTTTTCAGAAATATTTCACTGGTTTGTTTTTTGTTTGTTTGGAGGGTTGAGTTTGTTTGGGGTTTTTTTCTTCTTCTTCTTCTTAGTGCACATGGCTGCATTTAGTAGTAGTAAACTGTGAACTGAAGTAAAAACCATGGATCATGCCTCGCTGCCGTGCTTCTACCATATTTTAGGTTGATCTTTGTGAAAAACTTAATGTAAAGCTTTGATAGTTTTTTGCAAAGGGTCCTTCTCTCTTCTGATTTAAGACATGAACAGTTCTGTGGGGCAGGGTTAGTTGGTTTGTTTTTGTTTGCTTACTTTTGCTTTAAGACTCCAGTTATTTTTATAAATGTATGGCAGCTATTAACTATTATAACTGAAATTTTGTAATCTTTTATTCTGATTCGCTTGTCTTCTCTCCTCCCCGTGGTAACATTAATTAGATGTTCGTGTGAGATGTTCTGTAGTCACAGCAACAGTAACTTCGCAGCTAGCTACTGTTATTCCTAATGTAAAGTGATTTATGTTTCTTGTACATGATTTCAACTGTCAAAGGACAATGCTGTGGTCCTTTTGAAGTAGAGCTTCAGCACATCATGATCTGATGTATGGTTAACATCTGCTGAAATACCTTGGAAACTGTTCTTTGGAAACAATTGCAAAAGATGCTATACCTCACTTTTCAAGAAAATATTCTATTTCCTTATATACAGTGTGCAAAGGAGGCATAGCCAGCTCTGAAACAAGAATATTAGCAGAATACGTTCTTCAAGTAAGAACAGAGTTAACACTGGTAGTCCCTCTCATTTTGTTGTATATTTAAGCATTAAAATTGCTGTTCATTAGCTTGGCAAGCAAGGGTTCTATAACCCTGGCAATGGAATTTTTTTGAGAAATAATTCCAGATTTACCTATGGGAGGTTGTCATGTTGGTTTAAAGCCTCAGTGATGGAGGAGTTGATGCAGTGTGAGCAGTTGGATAATGAACACACTGAGGGTCCCATAGGGGAACAAGGAGAGGTTGAAGCAGTGTGTTGCTACAGGCAGTTGAATGCATGTTTGACAATGACAGCATTGCTAGAAAATAATAATATAGATGCATTTTTTTTAATTCATGCAGTTTATGGATGTGTTTTTTCAGGTCTAAATAGAAGTTAGAACTTTAAATGTGAATTGTGTTTTGATGCAACTACCTTTCACTCCTCTGCTTCCCCAACACACAAAAAACAGGTTTTGGTGTGCTTCCATCTCTTTATACTATGCATTGTAGGTAAGCTTTACAACACATAATGGCATAATTAAACCCCCTTGTCTGTCCAGAAGTGAACCTGTTCTTTTGACTACTGGGTTTGATCTTTTTCCCCTGCTACGATGCCAAATCAGGCCTTAAAGTGTTGCTTAAATCTCTGTAAAACAGTGTGTGTTCTTGAGAAATCAGAACAGCGGGAGTATTGGTATGGTGACATATCTGTGAGCATCAGATTTAATAGGGCTTTGATTATCACAAAAGTCTTTATTTTATAGATGTTTGACATCTTCAGTCAAGATTTTCCTTTTGAAACAGAAACTTTGGTTCAGAAACAATTGTTCAACAGCAAAATTATAGTTCTTTGAAGACACCATAAATAGAAATATCAAAGAAATCCGCTACCTTATATATAAAATATCATTGTCATGTATCTCTTTCAGATGATTTATAACCTTTTAAAAGTAGCAAAGTCCAAAATATTAACATGTTAAATTAATCTCACTGCTTTTTTTTTAAATATTATTTCAGATGGCTAAACAGAATTAACATGCTTGCTGCTGGCTGTGCAGAAAGAGAGAGGATCAAGCAAGAGCAAGGTACAGTGGTATTATTTTGCTTACTTCATTTAGCTTCCCTTCGGGTTGCCAGGCCTCCAGGATTGTCCTGGAGTCTCCAGGAATTACAGATTAATCTTTAATTAAAGATTATGTCTTGTGAGGAAACCTCCAGGAATACATCCAACCAAATCTGGCAACCCTAGCTCCCCTTCTCGGCTGAACTATTCTTTATATTTTTCTCTGTGTCCTAGGTCCCATTCCCATCATCTAAGAAAAATTCATAAATGGGTTTCACAGCTGTTGCAGAGTTGTTTGTTTGTTTTTCTTCACTCAAAAGCAAAATCCTTTCAACAAGGTTGAAGCTTGAATTCACAGGGAAGAATCTTTCTTCTAAAGTCTGTTGACTTAGGGTATGTCTACACCACCGGGACTATGGTGGCACAGTTATGGCATTGCACCTGTGCCACTGTGGAGTCATAGTGTGTAGATGCTTCCTACTTTGACAGAAGGGCTTTTTCCACCAATGTAATTAATCTCCTCTCCAAGAGGTGGTAGGTATGTAGAAAAAAGAATCCTTCTGAAGACCTAGCCCCACAGCAACCACCACGGTATTTAGGTCAGCGTATATATGATGGAAGCACACACAACTTCCAGTAGTTGGGGATCAAGCTCTGTTGGACTGAGAAAGGAAAGGCCTCCAGAGAAAGGAAAGACGAGTGGCCTCCTTATCATAGGATCATAGACCTCAGTGTGTTGTAGACATTTTAAGCAAATTAAGGCCTCAGACTATTTAAATTTAAAATGGCGTCCAAGGTAATTAAGGTCAGCAGTGAGACTCCCTCCTCCCACTTATTCAAGAAAGACATCCCTGGCAATTCTCATGAATGTTCCTTGTTATCTCTCTAACATCATTCCCTCACATTGGTTTATCATATGGAGTAGACAATGCCCTCTGTATTTGTTTGTGTATTTGTGTTCAAGCAGGGCAAGAGGTATGTAGCTAGAGGGAGCGTCAATCGCACATCCATCATTCACTAGAGTATAGGGTTTTTAGTTCAGTTGAGTGCCTTCGTGGAGCCTCCCTTGACTGATAGCACAAGGGCTGTTTTGTTTCTGAATAGTGTCCTTAATTACTAAAGGCATCAGGTTAACAAAATAAAAACAATTTATGGTTTTAAGCATTTTTGCACTATATGAAACTCTAAAGCTGACATTTCTGTGATTCTGTGGCTCTGCCATTATTCAGCTACATGCTTGATTTTTCAAAAGTCTTCTATTTCTATTCTATTTGGTCTTCTGCATCAAGGGCTTTTAATACCATTGAAACAATTCAACAGCAATTGTCAAACCTGTTTCAATTAAGCATTGAATGCTTCTGAACCTACTGTGCATAAATATATCTCACGTTTTTCAGAGATGTACAAATCACTGAATTGTGGGTGAAGTTCTGGTGGAAATGTGTCTTTCTTCAAGTGAAACCTTCACAGAATACTTTATATCAATAATATCAAAATTGTTCCACATTAAATGTAGTGAATGTTAATGACACAATAAGGGACATCTTTGGAGACACAGATTACTTTTTTTCCAATATTATAAAATAGAGGAGAGGAATATTTATTTTTCATACCAGTAGAGAACAGGCAGTCCTCAACTTTACGACATTCGACTTAAGATGAACATTTCTGAATTGACACCCTGATTCAACCTACGACCATTAATCCAGAAGGTTTCCAAAGCACGCTCTGTGCACTGATTATGCCCACCATTGAAATTCTGTCACCTGTGGAGTAAAATGTGGCAATGGTTTAATATCATACAGATTTTAGGTAGTCAGAATGTAATCAGTTATCCCAGTTAGGGATTAGGACAGCACATTGATACTAACAATCGTTCTCTTACTAAAAAAGTCATGATACCTTTAAAAATGACAAGAGGCATTTTGATTTGTTTAATCTAAAAGACACCACTTACAGCAGCAGATTTCTTTCTAGACCGCAAAATTGCAGGTTGTCAGCCAAATTTAATTTAGACTAGTGAAGTGCACAAAAGCATTGGTCAAATTATATTTTTTTGCTTTATACAAATCAAACAGCAACTAGGTGGGTTGTTTTTTTGTTTTGTTTTTTTTTTTTTAAGAAAATGTTCTCCTGTGTTGCTAAGTTTAAGCCCAAATATTTGAGTTATAAGCCAGAAAAAACATGTGTTGCAATGGAATTGCTGACAGGCATTTCACCATAAGCAGCTCCCTCAGGCTTTGCTGTAATACACATGCACATACTTGGATGCAAACACTATTTTTTTATTTTTTTTTAGTAATTTGAGAGAGACTAAGACTCAAAGACTTCTAACTTTTTATTGTATTGTATTTTTTGCTCTTTCTCAGGACTTAGGCCTCTGATCACATGAAGGAAATTACTTGGGGGTTTCTGTGTAGATAAAACTACTTAAAGTTTGTGTTTTAATGATTCATGAAACCTGTATTCATATTCAGTTGCTTTATGAGGACACCTCTCGGCTACATGCCTGTCACAAATCAAGACAGACAAAATGATTCCAGGAAAACTGGCTTGTTATAAAAGCAACCAAAAATTATTAGCACTTAAAAGTACACCAAAACCAAAGGGAAATACAGTTTACAGTAAGATCTTAATTTTGTTTAAAAAGTAAATAGCTTCCATTGTATCTTTTATACCCTTAAATATAGTATTAGTTACAGCATATTTTTAATTGGATAGTACATTGATCAACCCAATAAAATCTGTTAAGTAAGGGCTATGTGATGTATGAACTTCAAAATTAAATTAACAAAAGGTTGAAAATATCTAATAGTTTATATGTTACAGCAAGAACCACTCTTCATCAATATATCAAAGGGGAATAGAACCATGTAATGTACTTCTTTGGACCTATATTTGGTGAAGGTGGTAGAATTGCCGACAAAAAACTATGGACTAAGCTATTCTACCGCACTGTACTGCCTAAATACCAGGTGCTGCTACAAAGAAAAACTGAGTGGTGATATATAACCAGTAGTCAAAGTTGCACTTCACATGAAAGTGGCAAAGTTGTTTAACTTAAATTGATGTGGCAGTCAGTGGATGTGCAAAATAATTGTCACTCTCACGCATCTTGTATTATTATGTGGAGGCCAAACTCAGGGAGTGGTGCCCACGTATGATGTGGCTGAGTTTTGCTCCAAGAATGTTTGGGATGGTGCGTATGTAAGCTACAATCTGTGCTTTATCTTGAACTCTTAGTCACGGAGTATAATGCAGTAAAATCTCATTAGGTGGACAGGTTAGTGATAGAAAGCTAAGGGAGATGTCATTTTATTTGTAAAAATCTACAGAATCATAATTTCAATGGTGTCAGCCTCTGTGGCATGGCAGGGGGGAACTCACTGCCCCTCTGGCTCCCAGCTCCAGGTCATCCAGTTGGTGGAAATTTTGATAATATAATGTCATCAGAAATTAGTCAAATTGGGTATCGTTTGAAAGCCCTTTTTCTCCCAAACACAATGGTGCCAAATGTGATGAATCTAGAACATTTATGTAAATATATATTCGTACAAATGTTTAAAACTCAACTCTTTTTGAATTATTCTTTAATACAGGTATGCATTACTCACATAAAAAAAGACATTCATCTTCAGTAATCCTAGGGAAGCATGCCTTGTCATGGAGGACTTAAAACATTTCTTTATCAAAGACATCATCAGTGTCATCTCGGTCTATGGCACCATTGCTAGACACGTCACATTGATCCTCATCCACACCACATTCACACGTCCCTGTGCAAGGCAGGCTGCTGGCCAAACATTTGCAGGGTGGTGAAGATTTGGTCTTTGCACTCCACTATTTGATTAGCTGAAGGATTGATTTGGGAGTGCCTGGTACTTCACACACAACTGGTGTGGTCAGTCCATCTTCCCAGACCTAAGGGGAGAGTAATTTTGGATGCATTTGATCATCCTGGAGCCATCCTATTGCTTGATAATTTGCCTCTTGATAGCAGGTATAAATGCACCCCCTTGTTGGTGGCAATTTTTCTCCATCTGTCTGCTTCTTGGAAAAACATCTGCCAGCATAGCTCTGCAAGTGTCCTAATGGTGGTCTTCAAATAGTAAACTCGGCATATGAACACCTCTGGTGCATTTATACCTTAATCAGTGACTTTCTCAGCTGTTCCGAGCACCATCAGAGTGAGGAGAGAATCTTCGAAGGCTGAATCAAATGCCAAGATAATTTAGTCTTTCCAGCCAACCTTCCAGTAGTGTCACATCCAGAAAGAGCATGGAAACCTGGCAGTGTGGTAGCTTATAATGGTCTGAGCGATATGAATACATCTCTGAGGGATATGCAGTGATTCTGGTC
The DNA here is from genome assembly GCF_013100865.1 of Trachemys scripta elegans. Lineage (NCBI taxonomy): Eukaryota > Metazoa > Chordata > Testudines > Emydidae > Trachemys > Trachemys scripta. The sequence goes on along the minus strand of NC_048298.1, from coordinate 208,475,725 downwards.
CCCAGCAGCAGGCACCAAAACAGAATCTTGCAGAAAGTCTTGGTTAGCATCTCACAGAGAGCACTAGAACATCTTTATCTTGTGCAAAGATCCAGAGTTTAGAAGCACCTCCCTCTGTGGTATTGATGGCATGCAAGATATTTTTCGTGTCAGCTTCCTCATGAAAACTAGGAAGAAACTCCACTGAACAGTTTAAGGCAGCAGTTTCATTACACCGTGCAATGATGAAATTCCTTGAGCAATTCTTCACATGCTGGATCATTTTTCCTACAAGGTATGCAGTTAACTCATCCTTCATGCGAGTATGAGACAGTAGTTTCTTCATTGTGACATTGGAGATGTTCATGGAGTCAATGAATTTGTATGGGACCAGTGCAATACCATGGAGTCTCCTCTTTCTGATAATATTTTTAATTGATTCCTCTGCATATGTGTCAAACATGAAGTGGACTTTGTCATAGGTCCAGTATTTTCTCTGTAGGCACATAATGAAGTGTTCAGCCACATCTTGGCAGGTGTTAACAGTTTCTGGTTTATTGAGAGCTTGTACCTCAGCCATGCCATCTACGATTGCTACCCTGAAAGGCCTCTGCTGGCATGAGATACTGATCATATTGTCAGTAGGTGCTGGCCTAGGAAGACTATGCAAGATGTACATTAGTTTGCTTTTCAGGTGGCAATATGCATTGTTCAGCTGCATTCAAACATTGAGTGTGATACCACGGATAATTTGTCTTTTCTCAAAGTCTCACACAGATCAACTCACACTGAGATCTGGACAGGATCAGGAGAGGAGCAAGCGACCTATCTGTGGTTAGCTCTGTAGTAGTATCTGCCACCTTCAATCTGACTTTCCTTTTTGCATTCAAGCACAGCTTTAGTCTGTTCTTCTTGATTGGAGCCCATAAATTGACAGAGCCTTGGGTAATTCTTTGGGTTGTGAAGGCTTCATACAAGTCATGACCCAAAATATCCATTCAACTGACATCTTTAGCTATCTCATCACTGAAGACTGCTTTCATCATGATATTAATGAGCTCCGGTCCATCAGACACAAAGGGGTTGCTAGCGCAAGTAAGCTCATTTGTAGCTTTAAAATTGCCCTTTCTTGGCATTGAAAGAGTCTAATGAATCTAGGTGGTGCTTGGTTACTTCTGGGGAAGTCATCCCAGTCATGCACCCTGTTAACTTTACTTTCCATGCAACATTCTCACTCGAAGTGACTGCTTCATACAGTTTCTCACTTGTCTCAAGTGTTGAAACTGTGCTTAATGAATGCCTTTGGGCTTCCATCTACCCGCAGAAAAAGCAGGTGTTCTTCTCGAAATGCATGCCATGGGACCTAGGATAAGGTGAGTCTCACCCAGAGGTGGCACTGGTCCCAGCATATTCAACATTTTCCTGTTGTTCAATGTATTTCCTCTCCAATCATGCCAAAATCAGTTTGTAGGTAGACTTCTTATAGTGTGTAAGGTGCCATTGAGCATTGTGTTTAACCAGGTCCTTCAAGTTGGTATTCTCCAATGATTCAGCTACTAGTTGGTACTCTGTCTTCCCATTGATGCCTAAAAATGATCAAGACCAAAGTAAAAACAAGAAGGAGTTTGTAATAAATTACTTTGTTATTGTAATTAATTATGTTATATAATGTATATTATGTAACTATGTGCATACCATTTGTAAATGTATTCCAGTGATTTCTGGCTGGATGTCAATCTCTCAACCAGAGCCTCATTACAACTCTTTTCACATAATAAACAAAGCTGATAAACAATACTACTGAACCACTTCTTTTTTTGGCCGATGATGGCAAATCAATTTGAAGCACTCCTTCCATTTATAGTAATCTGTAACATAAAAAATATTAATCAGGTATCATGTTCTGAGCATTCACTGATAACGTAATATAGTACTATCAGTCAGTTTAACTTTGTGAGGCTGCATGTTCAACATGCCTGTGTTAAAGAATAAATTTAAAACATTGATTTTTAAACATTTTCTCAAAAATATATCTACATGATTATTCTAGGTTTGTTATGTTTGGCACCATTGTGTTTGTGGGTGAAAAGGTTTTCAATGATACCCAACTTGACCCATTTCTGACGATATTGTATTATCAAAACTTCCATCAACCAGAGGACCCAGAGTGAGGCACAGCGAGTCCCCTCTGCCATACCACAGAGGATGATACGATAGAAATTATAAGTCTTTAGATTTTTACAAATTAAATGACACCTCCCTTACCTTTCTATCATTGCTTGCCCACAGAATTATATGTTACAAACGCTGTCTTTTATCATTTCTTTTTCTCTGTTGCCCACTTACCAAATACCAATTTGGTGCAAATTAGACCCCATTTTATGGCCAATTTAAGCCTAATGTGCAATCTACAGCACCACTAAATTTGGCCCAAGGACTTCCATGTCCATTGCACTTGCTGAATTTGGCTCATTATCTTATCAGTCACATTTTTGCTGTGATAACAAGGCAGTAGGCACCTTACCAACATGCCTAAGACAGAGACAGATTCCTGTCTTACCTCCCATACAACTGATTCCCACTGGAAATCACATCAAAGAGCCTGAAGAGCTGTGAGAAATTCACGAAAAGACTATACCTGACTATACAGGTGATAGGATTTTGTTTGTTTGTTTCATATTCTTCATGTTGTTAGCTAAGTTTGTTAGCATTAATGCTGCTTCATAACTCAAGGATAATAGCAAGTTAAGATTTTTTTTCATTTTTTTTCTACTTGAAATATAGTTTCAACAGACTCCAACCAATTTTTCTCCTATTTTATTTGGCAAATGTTGATGTAGTAATGTTGTGTAAAGCCGAACGTTTTATAGAGTACTATGAGTATTTTGTACAAATGCCACGTTTATCGTTTATATACTCTACAGTTCGTATTCACGGTGTTTCAGTAGATTAGTATGTAATCTGCTGAAGATGGAGTGATAGGTTAGATCTATAAAAAATGTTTTGAGGTCGTTCTGTCTTTAGATGATAACAACTTAAAATTATTGTGGTTGTCATTTATGAAGTCAGCAGTTGACAATGCTTATTTCACAGTGGTATCTGAGGTTTGTTTTGGCATTTGTTTTCTTGAAAACGAGTGTGTGTGTGTGTGTGTGTATATATGCATCAAGATAGTTTAATTTTTGGATCTGACATGTATACAATTTTTTAGATTACTGGAGTGAGAGCGATAAGGAAGAAGCAGACACTCCATCAACACCCAAACAAGACAGTCCACCACCCCCATATGATACATACCCACGACCTCCTTCGGTAAGTCATCTACAGTTACTTATTTGGAAATGTGTTTGGCATAAAGCATCAGTTTTGCCTACTTGAATCATTTCTTGTGAGATTAAAAAAAAATCTGTAAGTATAAAACTCTGAAAAGAACAAATTTCATTATCTCAGTCCTTGATAAAATGTTTGCATTCATCCCTGGGAGGTGTAAAAAGACCATACTTAAGATCATGATGATTGTGTATCTTTCTAAATGTATAGTTTTCCTGAATTTCAAAACCTCCATATGATTAGAGGTCAGGAAATAGCCCTAGCTGGAAAATAGACAAAATATTGATTAGCATTAAGGAACAGGGGTGTATAGGTGTCATTCGTAAGGCTGGAATTTTGTCCAGGGGCAGGAAAGGAAGCTGTGATTTAATAATCATGTCTTGCATAGCTACAGAGAAAAGAATCTGTGTTCTCTACAAGGAGAAGGAAAATCAGGGAGAGAAGACTGCTATGCCATAGACTTAAAAATAAATAAACAAACAAAGAACAAACACACAAAAATAAAACCTGATGCTCCTAAATAGCCTGAGTTAACATGGAAGGCACCAAGGATGACATTTATGCAGCTATGGTTCAGTGAAATACTCTGTTTTAAAAAGAAAATTATGGGATGATGATGCTTTTCTCCTTTTCTCATTAAAAAACTCCGAAGATGTTATAGTACTTTACTTTCCAGTACACTGCTTTATTGAAAACATTCATTAAACAACACAACTTACTAACACTAGAACAGGCCCAGGGGAGCAAATTTTATATGTGACAATTAGAAATAAGAGGACAACCAGCGCTGCTATCTCCACCAATGTGTACAAAACCCTGGTTTTGTGAGGACACATAACCTTGCTCACCAGACACTTAGTTCAGTTACAGAATTCCTTCTAATCCCTCTTATGACACCATTTCTAGGACCACTCCATTGTACAAAACAGAACCTACTCACTCAAGTAGAAGCCCAGTTACCCTCGGTAACATTCAGAGATTCTTCTTAAACACATGATTGTGCTGTCAAGTGTAAACATCAAGCAACACCCTTTTAAGTAGCAAAATGCACTCTTAATTTCCAGAAAAGCTTCAGTAGTTATCTAACATACAAGTTCTGTCTCCAGTGATTGATTACAGTTGTTTTGTTTGTGAAAACTTGTGTATCTCTATAAATTAAAACAAAAAAGTTAATCTTATTCAGTTTCTTCTCCCAGCAGTTGTTAACATAAGGCCAGATTATGAAGCTCGAACTCACACCGCCTTCAGAATTTTTAAGTTCTGTCGATGTACTAAAAAATTAGTGGATCTTAAAAAATTGAATAAACAAAAGTAGGAGCACAAAACAAGACAAGATTTCAAATTCCTGGTTTCAGAGGTGTATAAGTTATCTGAGTGCAAAATGTTGGATTGGAGCATGTGGGGGAAGTATTTTTTTTTCCTGGCTATATAACTTAAAGGACATTTTTATGTAAATTTTCCAAAGCATTCACCTTCATACTGAGTCCAAGCACTGAAAACTTCATCCCAAAGAAATTTGTTTAAGGAGTTACATGCAACTAAATAAGGTTGCAGTGGAATTTGGATGTCATCTGAAGATAGTACTCATGAGCGAATATAGGGCCAGATTCTGCCACCCTTGTACATGCTCGGTAGTGTTTTACTCTGAATAATGTGAGTAATCCTATGGAGTCAATGGGGCTGTTGTGCAGAGTAAGGAGCATTCAACGTGAGTAAGAATCTTATCCACAGTAATTGTGTTAGTGTGTGTATGTGTACGGTGTGTGTGTGTGTGTGTGTATATATATATACATATATATATATATATATATATATACAAAGATAAAATATGACCATAGGAGACAAAACTAGTTAATCTGATAATACATGCCCTCATGATTAGAGTGAATACCATCATGATAATATGACACCTGCGTATTTATTATTAGTAGATGTGAATGTATTTTAATCTAAAAACTATGTTAATATTCATTTTGTAGATGAGCTGTGCAAGCCCTTTTGTGGAACCAAAACACAGCCGACTTTCATCTACAGAAACTTCCCAGTCACAGTCTTCACATGAAGAGTTCCGTCAAGAAGCAGTAGGGAGCACCACTGAATCACCTGTACGCAAAACAGCCAGTCAGCGACGTTCCTGGCAGGATTTAATAGAGACGCCACTGACAAGCTCAGGACTGCACTACCTTCAGACTCTGCCTCTTGAGGATTCAGTGTTCTCTGACTCAATTGTAATCTCTCCAGAACACAGGCGGCAGTCAACTCTTCCAACTCAAAAGTGCCACCTACAGGATCACTATGGTCCATTTCCCTTGGTAGAGGGTGAGAGAAAGCAAGTGCTAAATGGGAATGGAGGCAAGCCCCGCAGTTTTACTCTGCCTCGGGATAGTGGGTTCAACCACTGCTGTCAGAACCTTTCAGTTAGTGCCTCTGATCACCAGGAAGATGTACAACAGAAAAAGTTAGATGAGGAAGAGGAAGAAGGGAAAGCAGCAACAGAAAACCAAGAAGATAAAAGTAAGTATTGAATATTCTCTCTGGCTATTCAAGATTCCTATTTAAATAACTTACAAGTTGAAAATTTTTTCCTCTTTAATTAAAACAAAATGAATAGTCTCTTTAATTTTCTTTTAAAATTTAACAATTTATCCTTGTTGCAGATGCAATTGAAATGACCTTTCTGATTTGTTTTTTGTACAGTTCCTTAATAACTAACAGAATGATGAGTCATGTACCTTAGATTTCAGAACAGCCCGTGGTTACAGCACAGAATTATTATTTTCTTCTAGTCATTTTTAGTTAATGGATTTTGTTTCTCTTTCCTTTCCATTTCTACTCACTCTCCATCTCCACTAACACACTCATGCCTTTGAGACATATTTGGTGGGCTTTCCAGTTCAGAACCTGCTCCTGTTGAAGTCAATAACAAACTCCCACTAGATTCAGTAGTGCAGGACAAGGCCCTAAGTGCTTACTGTGTAGGTTGTAGAATCCTGACAAGACAGCTGAGCAGGTTGTGACTAGTTCAGAAAATAAATAGAATATATTTTCACCAGTTCTTCACCATTTTCTAACATGTAATTTGAAAGATAAAAATACAAGAAACAATTTATGAAACAAGAACTTCATAGAAGATATCTACATGAACAATTGGGATAAAAATCAGCCTGAAATAGCATATTCACTTCTTCCATGGTGCATTAGCTCATCTTGAGATCAGTTTTTTTGTCGGAGTAATCCAAATTAACCTCTAGAACAAGGATTTCAGAGGAACCTTCTCCCCATAGGTGCATACGCTGGTATCCCAAATCTACCCCTTATGTGTTTCATGAACTATCCATCGCCATTATTTATAGAGCTTCTTAACATATGTTGGCTATCAAAGTTCATTTACCAACCATCTTGAAGGGCCAGCAAACAAGGCCTGCATCAGTTAGTTATAGGGTTATGCTACAATTAAGTTATCTGTAACAGTGAAGAAGGCAGACAACCTACCATCCTCTTGAAGGAACTGTGGTTGCTACTAACCTGAATCCCTCAAAATGTGTAGAGGGCCTGTTGGCAGAGTTGGCAGGAATAAGGAGTCTGAAAACGATAGAGGCAGAGAGGTGGGAAAGAGTAAAGAAGTTTCACAAAACTACAAAACAGACAAAAAAGGTATCCATTAAACTGTCAACCTAACAGTACTGCTGAATATTAGAATTAGTGTTGAATTTTTTTATTCTCCATGGCAGATGTGAATAGTTTTGCTCTATATTTATGTTTTTAATTGATAGATACTAGATATTCTGTGATATGCATCTGGCTTTTAATTAACCCTGGTGCCATTTTTTAAGGTAAATTGTCATTTCAGCTCATCTGGAGCACCTTTCAAACATTTACTTTTAATAGGGTAACATTTAGGCTACTAAAGAGTCAGAACTTAAGATGTCTGATGCAGTTTGCTATATGATTAAACTCCATCACCCACAGACAAAACATGTTACCCTAACTACTTTTCCCCCTGGGCATTTGGCCTTCAAATGAGCTTTTAATGGTAGCAATAAAAAATGATAAAATCCTCCCAATTTATGAAAGGAAAAGAATAGCAGCACTGACACTGTTAGGGGTGGCTTAAAGACTTTGTTATGGACCCTGGGTTCTTAGGTGATTTAAAGTTCAGTTGCAAAGCTTTTTTCATTGCATTTTAAACCACACAGCAATAATAAAGGGACACACCTTGGATTAACAGGCCGGAATCTGGACTACCTTCCCCCCACACAACCCACCACCCTCCCCCCCCCCCCCCCCCGCATTTCCAGCCCCTTCTCCAAAATTGACATGTACGTTTCCATTTTGAAAGGGTCTCCTTGACAAGCTCATGTTGGGGTTTTTTGTTTTGTTTTGTTTTGTTTTTGTTGTGTTTTAATTTTAGGAAAGCAAATAATTACCAAAGAGGCAATCATTTCAGAGATGTTAATGACTAGCTAGAAGGGCAAAATGCTCGTGGTGAATTATTAACCGTGAGAATATAAAAATGTGAAGAAAATATCAAGTAGCATGTTGAAAAGTTTGAACTGCTTGTTGCTATGGCTACAGTGTTCTGTTTATAGTACTGGCCTTTTCCTGTGTGCTAACCAGTAGACAGACAGGATTTTATTGCCAACCTTCTTCCAAAATCTAGAATCTCAGTTTCTGCGCTGTGGTGACACAAACTTGCTCATAACATTGAGTTTGCTGAGATGATGAATGCATTTGGGCATGTTGCACCATTACCCCTCTTTCTCCATGTTGTGAGAAAGCAAAAAATTGAAATTGACAAGATTCATTCTTTCAGGGCCAGCAGGGAGAACAGAGAGAGAGAAAGAACAATAACCCCCAGTTTCCATATATAGTATTACCTTTAGAGACAATCCAAGTTGGCATTCAGAAGACCCTGTACCTTGTAATAGATTCTTTAGAGTAGTACCCTAATTAGGGTGATCAGATGTGGGACAGTCCTGTTTTTGGGGACTTTTTCTTATATAGGTGCCTATTACTCCCCACCCCCATTTCGTTTTCTAACAGTTGCTATCTGGTCACCCTAACCCTAATGAATCTCAAATAGTTATGATCTATTGGATAAATATATGTGTGTTAAAGTTGAATCATTTCTGTTGATTTTGGGTAATAAATACAACTCCTTTGCAACTGTTAACATGTGAGTTAAATGTCATTGCTGGAAGTTTGTCTTTGGGGCTTTTTGTTTCATTCATTTTTAATTCCCACCATTACAAAATACAAAAAATAAAATCAACTAATTTAAAACTACAATCCCTTATCCCATGTTTTTGAAAAATGTTGTTCAGACAACTGCACACAGCTTAGGAATTCAGTGCTTTGTTTATGACCCTCGATCAGATCATCAGCTGGTGTAAATTGGCATCGCTCTATTGACTTCTATGGAGCTCCACTGATTTATGACAGCTGAGGATCTGTCCCTGTGTCTTTAAATCACTATTTCATGCTCAGAGTAGGCATTGCAGGAGCCACTACAATGGATGATTTTGTGTACCTGCTCTGGTTCCATATCTTGGTACATTGTGGTGAATTTAAGATGCTGAATGCCCTTTCCTATGTTGGTTTGTTAGAACATTAACTTTATTATGTACAATCTCTATATTTTTACTCCAGCACATTAACATTGCACTACTCGTTTTTATTTCCTTAATGAATCATTTAGACTTTCTTTCTCTGTATTGACATTGTCTTGTGATTATTGTTATTTTTAACTGGAATTTATCTCCTGTGGTGTATGTGTATTTGTGCATGTGTTCACTTCTGAGATTATTACACAGGCAGACATTGTTCAGGGGTGATTCTTTGGAACACGTAGGCATCCTCATTGGGAGCAAACCGCCTCTTGTTTTGTTCTAAAGCAGGCTGCACATGATGAACGTATTAATTGGTAATGACAAAACACATTACGTATCCGTGATTAAGTCATGAAGGACAAGTCCTGCCTTCTCAGATTTGCCTCACTGTAGATGGAGGTAATAGAATTAGACAGTTATGCATCACATCACTGCCACCCACTCTCCTTCAGGCCTAAAGTTTATCGGTGCTGTGTATATTTTGACATGGATTTCACCACTGGATGCCAAAGAGCACCTAAAGTTATTCTTGACAGATCAGCTTATTTGCTTTTCGCCTCTAAAGAGCTTACTTCATTTTTACTTTCTTTACTATTTGAAAGTTAGTTTTGCATGATTATTTTCTCATTTTCATAGCACCAATGATTTTGTGGGAGAAGGTGAAATTACTAATATTAATATTTAACCTGTAAGAGAAATAAACACTAACTCTCTGCAGCGGCAAATTGAGCATAGCTCCTACTGACTTGGCCAGAGGGAATGTTCCCTTCCTGCTCATTCACTAGAACTACCTTCTATGGACCACAAGAGGACCAATTAGAGTCTCTGCTGCCATAACTAACAGGACACCAGATCTGGCGTTAGGCATAAGCAGACTAAGCAATTGCTTAGAGCTCTGAGCAGCTCAAAGGAGGCCGCTATTCGCTTTTTATTATATGTTGGGGAGGACAAAAAAATATTCCTGCTTAGGGCCCCCAATGGGTTAGTACCTCACTCCAGGACACACACAGCCACCAGAAAGGAAAATGCTAATTGGTTAAAGCTGCTCCTTGGCCTAGCCTAAGTTAGCAGATAAACACATGAATTCTAGCAATATCTTTTTGATCATTTAGGCACAGTGGGCACTGTAATAAGTAATAATTTGGCTACAACGGGTGTCAATGCTGTGTCATTCTTACTACGGTAGAAACCAGCGGGTGGTTGTTTTGGGGTGAGAGTGTTGAAGAGGAAGTTTTTTGCAGTGTTTCCTAAATATGATCAGACTCTCTAGATTAACCTGCTCTCTGCTGGAAGTTTGTTTCACAGCCAGAAACCCTCATTCAAGACTGCTTTGTCTCCAGCTGTTATATGCTTTGTCCTGGGTTTTGTCATCTGCATTGTGCCTGAGGAACTCATCTGTCTTGGAGGTTCATAGATCAAAATTCATTCTTTAATGTAGCTGGGGCTTGATTCATCTGAAGCTCCTTGTTAAATGCTAGGGCAGGAGCTGCTGCGGCTGCTGCTGGCATCTCTCATCTCTGTGCACCCAGGACTGTGTTCTTTGCTTCTCCCTCCCTAGGCAGCAAAAGCAGCCAACAAGTGGAGAAACTAGAATTTGCTGCTTCCACACCACCTAGTGTTTATAGCGAGGGAGTGCAGGAAGCTGAACTAGGCAAAACAAGGAAAGCCAGGAGCAGAAGCCTGTGTCCACACCCATAGGATCAGCTCTGGGAAAGACCGTTGTTATCTCCATAGTGAACGTTACAACCCAGGGTTAACCTTTTCTCCTTGGTGAGGGAGAGTGTCTTAGTCAAAAAGTGAACTCAGGATAAGGTCAAGTATTTCAGATTCCTGAAACTGGTAACAGTGAGGCTTTTTTCATTTTCTAAAGTAGACAAGGCGGCATTCCATTTTAATGAAGAACTCTATGACATATAACCCTAGTGGGCCAGTAGCTGGACCAAATGGTAACACAGTACTTCTCAGAAAGATCAATATTTGCTTAAATAATGAAGGCTATGTAGCATCTCCATTTTAACTGGGTTTCTGCCATGTAGCCTTCATGTGTTGTTTTCTATTTTTCTTATAAATAGGGTACCTTTCACTTTTACAGTGGGGTTAAAAGGTAGTGAAAGATACAGAAGTGAGCAGCACTCATCTGTGAAGCTCAGGTGAATATAAGTTGAGGATGATGTATGCCTGAAATGAGTAGGACAGGGTATGCTTTCGTGATATAGAACTATTGACTCTGATTTCCAATAGAGAGGACTCCATTAAATATATTCTGTGGGTTTGACCACCTTGTTAGACAGCTTAAATCTGCACCAGCAGACAGGAGAGGACTATTAACATGTTATATTTTCCCCACTGTGACTATTTGGGTTAATAAAGGTATGTGTGTCATGTAGTGTCTAAGATGAGTGAAGGAAGGCATAAGAGAGATGATGGGTAATATGTCAGGTTGGAAACATACCTTATGAAGCCTAATGGGTGGCATAAAGTACAGCATCTTCAGGGTCACTAAGGAAAATATTATTCTAACCTACGATGTGAACTATAAGTCTTGTTAAAATCAGAACATTTCCCGTTGTTGTTGTTCTGTCTGACACAGCCTGTGACTCAAGTGGGCTAATCTCCTGGCTGCATTTTTGTGTGTAATTTTACAATCTGACCTGTTTTTAAATGCTTGGTTGAAGGTTCTCATCATGACTTCCCCTTGGCTGGAGTGCCTTCCTTATTGCCATTTTCATTTACGGACTATTATCATCAATTCCACCATTTAATTGTCTTTGAGACTTCCAGTAGTAGCTCTCACTACTAACTCATAATTAGTGTAACTTGGAATGTTTGAAGAGTATTTTTAAAAAATCATCTCAATTATATTGGGATATATTTCCAGTGGCTTACATGTGTTTGCTGACATGAATTCATAGTGCAAAGAAAATATTTTAATTTATTTCTTAGAGAGGTAAATCATTTGTAGCAAATCGCTGTTTCAGGCAGTTAGAGGCAATGGAAAAGTATAGTGACAGAAAACAGTGTCTAACGGCTCTGGAATTATCTGTTCTTGGTTTTAAATGAATAACAAAATGCTTTATAAAACAAATAGGACACTTAGTTGTGCATATTCCTGTGGTCTTTATTAATCTAGTTGACATAATATTTCTTAAAAGCTAATCTAGGCTGAAAAACCCAACCTCACTGATTTGACAAAGTCCAGCTGGGTATTATTTTAATATGCTTCTTTTTACATAATGTAAAATATAATTTCACATGTATAGCTCTATATATTCATATATAATGAAAAATTGTCTTACTAGATGACAAAATTAATTGCTTAACACAGGTAGGCTTTCTAATAAGGCCAAAGCAAATTTTTACTCCATATATTCAGGGATACTTTAAGATGGTCTCTTAAGGCAGGTATTTGCCTAATAAGAATGGTCTCTTGTACAGATTTCAGTGTGCGTTATTGAACGTTTTCGGGTCCCAATTATGTGAGGTAATGAGTGCCATCAACTCCCACTTAATTTTTTTCCAGAAAACTGGACAGTTCTGCTTAATCAGAACTGCTGCCTAGTGTACTTTAGTTTTCCTCTTTCATGGGAATGGAGGGAAAGAGAAGGATGCCCCACACATCTTGCCATTTCCTAAAATATGCGCAATGCCACATCTATGTTCTGTCTGCAGCTCTCCAGTGGTAGTTTCATTAGGAATGGCTCACTTGTGGGAGAAGTTGCTTTCACTTCATCCTAGCCTTATAGTAACTGACTAAGCAAAGGACGAGTCAGATTAAGTTTTCCCTGAAGCATGCGCCTTAATGTGCCTTCTTCCAGAGACTATAAAGCCTGACAGAGTCACTTTTGGCCCTGTGCCATTTTTTTCCTGTGTAGGAGCTACAGTTTTGTGTAATTATTATATTTTAGATAAGCTTTTCTCTAAACTTTCTAGAGCACGCTAATATCCCTGAGAAGACACGCACCCCATTAAAAGCTGTTTAACTGTTTCCTGTCTGTTCACTTACATGTTTGTCTACTACCGATATAAAACATGGACTTTTCCATAAACTACTCCTATAAAGATTTTCACTTAGAGAAATCAGTACTGTGCATGGGCATACTTCTTACAGATAATGATACTGATCTCCTTAATAAGCCACTTTGAGATCTACTGAGGAAAAGTGCTATATAAGAGCTAGGCATTATTTATGTATGAGCTGGGTGCTGTACAAACACAGAAGAAAAAGATGGTCCCTTCCCCAAAGGGCTTGCAATCTAAGTATTATTATTATTTATTATTTTATTGTTATTTTTATTACTGTTTACATTATATTTGACACAACATTGAAATTTGGGGTGGGGGGGAACAAGCTTTTGTAAATCCAGTGGGCATTGTAAAAGATTCTGTACACTGGTTTTAAATTAGTGTGAAAACAAACATTCTTCTGCAGTGTTTGAAAGCCAAACACCGCATCACTTACAAGGTAGCAATTCAGAAAGTGATACTGGCTATTAACAAAAGTCAAACTGACTTAACCAGGTGCCCTTTTACTTCAGTGGTCTTTTACATAGGTGCAGGTATCTACCCATACAAATATGGTGCCTTAATTGATTTTCATTGCCCAAGCTGCAAGAAAAATAGATGAATGGCATAAAGAGTACACGTACAGTAGATTTTATAATTTATTTCACTTTTAATGATTTAAGATATAATTAACAGCAAAGGTAAAAAAGTTTTTTGCTTAGAATATATGACTATAATTGTATCCTTTCACGGGAGGGGACTTCCTACGTGGCAATCTCTCCAAAGGATTTCTTGCAGAGTGTATCCCAAGTTGTATTATTGGAATGGAGGGAGTTAATAGATCCATGCTGCCACAGACTTCCCTTGGCTGTCCCCAGGTTGGGGGGAGGGGCAAGGAATAGGTAGATAAATTAATATACTCCATGGTTGCATTAATTTTTCCTGATAAGTTCCATGAAGCAGAGGGCAACATATGGCTTGCCCTCGGCCTTCCTATCCTCTTCCCTCTTCCCCTTATACCTCTCCCCCCCTCATAAACCCCAGAATTTGGGCAGGGAGGCAGATGATATGGTGAGGCCGTAGCCCTATTTGTGTATGGAGGATGGATTTGCATATGGAGCACCCCTTCTCACACTATTCTGCAGTACATAATCTGGGCCATTAGTTCTTATGTCCTGTCCCGCCGAGATTCTTAATTTATAGCACTAAATGATGTGTGATTGCTCTCTGGTTTACTTGCTTGTCATGACTCTCGAGCAAAGTATAAAACTCTTCGCATGTTTGCAGATATTTTCGGCAAAAGTTGCCTTCATTTTAAAGCATAATATACTGAAGTTCTTTTAAATGAGGTTACATGATTTACTTTAAAAATATGTATTTTGCATGCAAAAGGCAAAGACATACAGCTTGTTTTTCAGAACTCGCTGCATAAATTACAATTAAAAGACTGTTTTCTATTCTAAATTTTGCATTTACATTTTTTTCAGTGAGAGATTGAAATTAATGCATTACAGTCAAGGTTTAATCATGTATATAAATCTCCTTGCAGCATACTCACTAAAAATGTTTTTAAAGAAGCTCTCAAATTTAACCTCAGCCCACTATGTGAGGAAGCTGCTTAGCAAGGGGATGTATGCAGAATTGTGATCATTCATCTCTTCAGTGACATACACCAGGTATTTAGCCTAATCTTAAAGGTTTCTGAGACAGCTACAATGAAGAGATGTTAATAAGACATTGTGCGTATAAGAATGTTTTAAAAATGTATGTACCCTGTGACATTCCAGAGTGCAATCCAGAGTATGAGGGATTGTGTCACCTCCTGCCCCGCAACCTTAGGTGCCTCACAATGTTTTGCTGTTGTAGCTCCCACCCATGTCTACTCGCAAACAGCATGCAGGTCACACACACCTTCTGTCTGTCTACCTCTACAGCCCTGATCCAGTAGTACAGCTCATATTCATTCTTCTATTTCCAAGCAGCAAAGTATTTTCTGGAGGTCTGTGAATATTTAAGAGTTATCTCTTGGCAGCGGGGAGTTGCATTTGTTCTTCAAGAGTCTGATGCTTGCAGTTCATTCATTGGATGATTTTTTCTTTGTAACCCTTTTGGCATGTGCCGAATATTCAGTTTTGCCAAGACTCATGGATCTGGCAATATGTGATGTTTTTCTTAAAGCCCCAGCTCTTCTAGAAAGGTGATTGTGTGGGAATCTCAGCTTTCATTAAAACATAAGCCAGTTTTCTAGACCTCATGATTGTGGTGAAAAGCTTGAGAACATGACCCAAGTGCACACTAAAGTCTCAAAAGATAGAGGGCAGATGAAAAGACCCCTGAATCTTAGTTTTAAAAATCTAATTATTTTTGTGAGCTTGACTCATTAGTTTTGATTGAAAATACTGAATACCATATCACCAAAATAGCTACCATTATATTATTAAATAGTATGATGTAGTGGATTTAAGCATTCATGAAACAGCCTTTAAAAAATTCTGCATTACAGGTGGAAAACTATTACTAATTGCAATATTATAGGGGAGTTTTTAGAAATGTTTTAGTTTGGGTCCGACGTCTAAGCCATACTGTTACTTTTATTTTTGAGTTGTGAGATGATGAATTGAGATTTTGTATAAATTTGTTATCCATCCTGGTGAGAGTCTGATAAATAAAATGAAATGAATGATGCATTGCATTTAGAAATGACAAACAAATAGTATTGAAGTTATTGATGGAATATGAATTAAGTTTTGAAGCAGAGAAATTTCAGAATATTTCCTGCCACTTAATGGATGCACATACTTTATAGCAGAGACTCAAATTTTATAATTCTGGGGGGTACATTGGCAGCTTCCCATGGGCCAAGAACCACCCCTAGCATTTATACTCATGCATATTATTTAGTCCAAACTAAATGTACATAACCTTAGCATTTGTTAGTACTTACATATTTCTTTATAGATAGAGATTATTTGTTTGAGTTCCCCAATGATAAACTAGGATTGCCAGATGTCCAGTTTTCGACTGGAACACCCAGTCGAAAACGGACCCTGGTGGCTCCGGTCAGCACCACTGACCCGGCCATTAAAAGTCCAGTTGGCGGCGCAGTGGGGCTAAGACAATCTCCCTGACTGGCTCTGCCCAGCTCCTGGGAAGTGGCCAGTATGTCCCTCTGGCACGGGGGCGGTCACGGGACCTCTGCGCGCTGCCCCCGCCCCAAGCACTGGCTCCACTGCTCCCATTGGCCGGGAACTGTAGCCAATGGGGGCTGCGGGAGCGGCAACTGCAGGTGGAGGCAGCACACAGAGTGCCCTGGCCGTCTAGGAGCCAAAGGGACATGACACCGCTTCCTGGGAGCCACCTGAGGTAAGCGCCACCTGGAGCCTGCAATCTGCACCCCTTCCGTGCCCCAGACCCCTGCCCCAGACTGGAGTCCCCTCCCTCACCCTGAACCACTCATTTCTGGCCCCACCCTGGAGCCCACACCCCCAGCCCAGAGACCATACCCCCTCCCACACTCCAATCTTCTGCCTCAGCTTGGAACTCTCCCACACTCTAAACCCCTCAGCTCTACCCCGTAGCACAGAGCCCCCTCCTGCAACCCAAACCCCTCATCCCTGGCCCCACACACCCAGCCAGAGTCCGCACCCCAATCCCCTGCCCCAGCCCGGTGAAAATGAGCGAGTGGGGGAGACCAAGCAATGGAGGAACAGGAGATGGAGTGAGCAGGGGCGGGGCCTCAGAGAAGGGGCTGGGCCTCAGGGAAGGAGCGAGGCAAGGGTGTTTGGTTTTCTGCCATTAGAAAGTTGGCAACCCTAATATAAACCAAATGATCAGCTTCATCTTCATATTGTAGTTACAAGAAGAGGAGGGCCAAAATGGCTACATGTTTAACTGAAAGGCCAGACTTGGAGCACTTTGGGCATTTCTGTTTCAAAATAAAGACAACCAATTATCTCTCTCTCTCATTATAGAGGATGAAATTTTGGCCTCTTAAAGTATAAAATGACATATTAGCCCTGACTCATTTTAAAGATCTGAGCTATTAATGTGACGGGGGGAAAAATCAGATAGAGATTTGCTGACAAATGTCTACAGTATTTTTTCCAGTGAGTTTTCTGAAGTGTAGAATTAATTTTGTATGGGTTAATAGGAATCCAGGGAAGAAAATTCAACAGGCTTCTTTTGGGATATTTCCCCTGTTTGTAAATTTAAGACTTGTCAGAATTCCAGCATATCAGACAGTAATACTGCTAGGTTTACACATTCCAATAATATTTAGATGAGCATATCAAAGGGCAATGCAAAGGTTTTACATACATCAGGGGCTAATCCCTGTGCTATTACATCCCAGAAGAACAAGGCAGGTACTGTGAAAAGTTTCAAAGGGAGATCATTTTGATTGATCATTTGAAGGTAACAAGAATAGATTTTAAAACATGGGGGAGGTATATTACAGAATTAAATACTTTATTTATTTGAAACTCAAGTTTCTAAAAGCTTCAGCTAATGCCCTAGTTCTCCCACATACTCTATTAATCATTTAGACTACTTAGAATTAATACCATTAAGATACTGTGGCACAAATATCAAAATCCATTTTAAAATTCTAACAATTTTAAGTGACTTCTAAATTTGGCACAAAAGTAGCATTTATATTGTACTGACTTCAAGGCTTATAGTCTAATATGAAAATCATATTTAATCTTTAAAAAGCTTTGTCAGGGGAAAAACTTGTACTAAATGACTGTACAGCACATATGTATTAAACTCCAGAGCAGACCCTAACTTGGTATGAACATTTTCTGTGGTCTTTTCCTCTCCACCCCACATATACCCACAGATAATTTTATTATTCAAAGCTAAATTTAAAACATCAAGGTGTAATTTTTTTTTGGTCGGGGGGGAGGACAGGGGGAAGTAAATTTCTTTGGGGACTTTTTTTTTTTTTTTTTTTTTTTTTACAGCTGCATAAATGCCCTGGTACAATTTCCATTGAAGTCAGTCTTCCACTGACTTCAGTGGGAGTTGAATCAAGATCATACTGGCTTTTGGTATATTTTGATGTTGAGAGTCATCAGATTACCGTCTCCATTATGAGATCACTGTGTTATCTGAGTATTTTAATGTATCTCCATGAATATAGCCTTGCAAAGTTGTCATAAAAAATTACAAGTGACATCACTAAAACAGTCTTTACCATGATGATTGATGTTAATGCAAAAACCTAAAAATATTTTGTAAATGAATAGAGATTGTTTGCCAAAGAAATTGCTGCCCCTGGGTGAGTAGAAAATTGTGCAGAGACTTTGTGTAATTTGGCAAGTCAAGTCCCATTCACTTAGATAGAAGTTTTGCAGTTGTTTCCACTATCACCAAAAAAGGTTTCAAAATTAATGAGTAGAGCTGATTGGGAAACAGGATTTTAGGTCTGTGAAAAATTTTCAGAATTTTTTTCATCCTGAAATGAGACATGTTCCCGTGGAATGTTTCAATTCTGTTGAATCACATTTTCCAATAGAAAACTGTTTTGTTCGGAAAACTTTTGACTAGCTCTACTACTGAGTATGTTAAGTGGCTATTTTTCAAGCTTTATCTTAGCCTTCTTATTTCATTTTAAAGTTTAATAGTGGAAGAACATAGTTCACTTCAGACATTAACAACCAGATAAGATGTTTATAAAGTGAGCTATGTTTGTTACTTCTTTCCACAAGTCTTAGGGCTTGGGGAAGTTTGTGACAAAAGGTTCAAATGATCTACTATTGCTCTATCTGAAATGATGGTTTAACTCCTATAGCCTGTTTTGGCAGCCCTTACTCATGTACTTTACTTGAGTTGGCACTGTTCATGCAGGTAAGGTTTGTATACTGGGTTTATATTAGGGCAGTGTGTAAATACCAAGATTAAGCCTTATATAATTTTTAATGGATTTTATTAAAGCCTTAAAAATCTGTGTTGTAAAACTAAAATCTGAGTCTTAACTGTGAGGGTGCTTCTTGTGCTGTTATCACTTTCTATAAATAGTGGATGAATCTTATTTAATTCTGATATACTCTGTCAG
Organism: Trachemys scripta elegans; assembly: GCF_013100865.1. Taxonomy (NCBI): domain Eukaryota; kingdom Metazoa; phylum Chordata; order Testudines; family Emydidae; genus Trachemys; species Trachemys scripta. The sequence continues at coordinate 208,456,747 of NC_048298.1, read as the reverse complement.
TTGGGTAGAATTTTCCTTTCCTATCTGTGTGTGTGTGTGTGTGTGTGTGTGTGTGTGTGTGTGTGTGAGAGAGAGAGAGAGAGATAGCTACAGGAGAATGCAGGAAGGAAGGTATATTAGCCTCAGGATAAGAAGGTCCCTCTTCCCCTGGTTACTGAACAGTGATTACTCCAGGTTAATTAGGACACCTGGAGCCAATTAAAAACCTGCCAGAATGGGTTAAAAGCCTTCCCCTCAGCCACTCGGGGGGGAGGGGGTGATAGGCATTGTGAGAGTGGAAGTGAGGTGTTGGAGAGCTGAACAGTGCTGAAGCTGGCAAGGACCAGGGGAGAACCCCACAGGTATAGTGACTGGGGAGAAACCCTACCCTGAACAGGAGCTAAGGACCCTTCCAGGTCCACAGACTTGAAAAAAAGGACCCTGCCAGAGGGGAGAGACTGAGCCATGCATTTGATGTGGTGCTGCCACACTTGGAAGGGCTACCAGAGACTAGGGGCTCCCTCCCCCGGCAGGAGGGTCGGGAGGAAGCCCACCCAAGCAAAATGTGGACAACAAGCCAAGTGGCGTGGGGAAGTAACCCAGGGAAGCTAGCAACTTTCCTGGGAACTGGCAGCGTGAGGCTACTACTTGTAGGGTTCCTGGGTTGGGGCCTGGACTAGAGGGTGGGCCAAGGCCCTCACACCTCCTTTTTCCTCTGGATGCCCACTGAGGAGGCCAGAAGCCCCAGTGAAGCAGTAAGGGCCTAGCAGGCCCAGAAACGGGAAGGCTGCTTGGAGACAGAATTTCCCTGCCCACTGTAAATAGATGGGGGAGATTCTGAGAGACGAGACGCTATCCTGACGCTATATATATATGACACACACACACACACACACACACACACACACACACCAGCAGCTTATACTAGGAAGATTTTCAAAACCTCATTTAGAGGTGTTGTGTAACGAATAGCACATTTTCCTGTTAGTTCTCATCTTCAGTACAGAGTTCATAATAATAGTTCTTATAGCAGTTTTCATCTGTGGATCTCAAAGTGATCAAATTATAATTTCTCCATTTTTGAATATGTGGAAATTGTGACACAGAAAGGTGGAGGGATTTGACAAAGGTCACACATATAACAAAGCCATTTGCAACATGGTTCTCAAGGATGCTAGGACTACATATTGATAAACCTGTACAAATGAACTATCCTAATATTTCTTATATAGGGAAGGTGTTACAAATACAAATCCTAGAAAGTTGACAGTAATGAATGAAACAGCGAGAGTGGGGAATGATTTTTTTTAAAAACAGCAAAATACATTTTAGAATTTAATGAATATTGGTTTAGTCAATTAATAGCTTCTGACAGACACTTTGGTGCTTTATAACTCTGTAGTGCTAGTCATAGATCCTGCTTGCACACATTAAACTCTGTAGTGGCCATCATGAAGACTGTAACATCCACAGGCTACACTTGTAGCTGTGCACACTCTTTGTAAAATGTTTTGGGACTCTAAAGTTCTGTATTTATTACTTAAGTATATAAAATTTGGTGGGAAAATATCTAAATAATGAGAGAAACAAAAAAGGTATAAGTGGGCTGTGTACTAATTTCACTGAGAATAGATATGCAAAACAAAGTAATTTTTGAGCTATTAGTAGAGGTGGGGGAAGAGTTTAGAATTTTCAAAATATGAAAAAAAAACTATTGTTTCTCAGACTAACAACATCCTTGTACAATTAAACAAAATCAAATTGCCCCTCCCCCCAAAAAATCTCTCCAGCATAAAGCTAAGCATTGTCAGGATCCCAACAAGGGCAAACAAGGGCATTCGGGGCCAAGGGTCAGACGGGGCAAACCTGAGGCTAGGAGTAGCTGAGGAGTTTGTTGTCAGGTCCAGACCAGAGTCTATACCAAGGGTCAGAGTCCAAGTGAGGTTTCAGGGTCTGAGTTAGGAGGCAAAGTCCAAACCAAGCTGAGATCAAGCCAGGAATTCAAAAGCAAGGAGCAGGAACAGCCTTGGCACAACAGAAGATCCAGGCTGTTGCCTGGATACTTTCTGGAACACCTCTTGGGTTTTTGTAAGGCAGGGAGCCAATCAGGTCTGTCAAACTCTTGAGGTGGAAATTTCCATGGTCTGTGTCCATAGTGAGTCATGGGAAGTGGAGTCACTACAATGGCTCCAAATATTACACTGCATTTATATGTCGGTCATTTCACAATTCTGTGTGTACCACTATCCTTTTCTGGATAGAATAACTTATACAGCATGTAAGCACTGTTATCTGTGTTACTGTTCTCTAGCATATGTGTTTCAGTATTGCCAGATGTAAAGTCTCATTACTCAGTGCAAACTTCCAGCCATACATACAAGATGTGGGACTCTATCCTGGGAAGCAGTGACTCTGAAAAGATCTGGGGATCATAGTGGATAATCAGCTGAACATGAGCTTCCAGGGTGGTGCTCTGGTCAAAAGCGCTAGTGTAGTCCTTGCATGTATGAAAAGGGGAATATCGAGTAGGAGTAAAGAATGTATTTGGCACTGGTGAGACCACTACAGGAATTCTGTGTCCAATTCAAGAAAGATATTCAAAAATTGGAAAAGGTTCAGAGAATTGCCAAGAGAATGAATAAAGGATTGGAGAATATGCCTTAGAGCAAAAGACTCAGCAGCTCAACTGGATTACAGTCTTATAAGCACCTACGTGGGGAATAGAAATTTGACAATAGAGGACTCTTCAATCTAGCACACAAAGTACATGGCTGGACATTTTAGTGGGATTGTCATGAGCATAAAGTTAACCATGTGAATAAGTGTAGCCTTAGTATTATGCAGAATTATTTAATGTTTACGAGCATGTTTGTAGAATATAATCAGTATTTTAGGAGTTGTACATTACTCTATTTTAGTGGCCACTTAGTCTCTTCTGCACCAAAAAGTTACGAGATGCAAAATGATGTAATGAAATGTGGTGTCCCATCAAGAGATTGCTGTTGTCTTTTTAAGTGTTTCACCAAATGTAACAATGACTTACTGCAGAGATTACAGAGCTGTTATATCAGAAACAATATGAAACTATTTACATATAATTTTCTGTTTTCTAGTGCAAAATTGTCCAATAGCAAGAGCTAATATGCCTGTCCCTGGTCAGTATGTTAAGTAAAGAATTGAAGTGGTCAAAAGAAGAGCAAAATATATAGTTATTTTTTCAGAACTGTACATTTCTACATTATATGTAAGCTTGGCTAAAATATTTTTAAATCAAAATTGAATATTTTTCTAAAGTATACACTCTAGGAGTTATTTTGGGGATGTTCTATGGTCTGTGTTACACAGGAGGTCAGACTAGATGATCACAATGGTCCCTTCTGGCCTTGGAATCTATTAATTAATTTTTTATTTTTTATTTTTTCAGAAGATAAAATTGATTATTTTTAAGAATTTATTTTAGATATTTATCAATGTTAGATTTTCACAGTTCTGCGAAATAATGGGCTTTAAACAATTTTTTATTATCAGTATTAAATCTGCAGGAAATTTTGCAGGGGGCAGACAGTGAGGGGGTCAGATAGTAGTTCTTTAATGACAGTAGATGTTGAGATTTAAAGACTTAAAGCTTTATAACCACTAAAGCACAAATTTTGTCAGCATCATGTCAAAATATACAAAGCAAATATCTTTAAATCAAACTCTAATAAGTTCTCGAGCAGTGTTTTTCTTTCTTTGCCTATTTATATGTTTAGGTTACTATCGATGGAATATTTTTTCTTCAGTTTCTGTGTGTATGATGAAATTGATGTTTACTGACATTTATCAATCAAATCAAAATCTTTCCAAACCTAATTATATGAAACATCTTCGCCCCATGGTAAAATGGAATAATTACCTTTATACAAATGAATCCTATGTAGGCTACCCTAAAAGTATAGTGTGCCGGGGTCAAATCCTGTTTTATTACTCATCTTTAGGCCCTATCAAATCCATGGCCCATTTTGGTCAATTCCACAGTCATAGGATTTTAAAAATCATAAATTTCATGATTTCAGATATTTAAATCTGAAATTTCATGGTGTTGTAACTGTAGCGGTCCTGACCCAATTCTGAAGGAAGCAGTGTGGAAGTAAGGGTGGCATGGTTTGGTGTTGCCACCCTTACTTCTGTGCTGCTGCTGACGGGGTGCTACCTTCAGAGCTGGGCGCCTGGCCAGCAGCCACCGCTCTCTGGCCACCCAGCTCTGAAGGCAGCGCAGAAGTACGGGGGGCAAAACTAAAACCCTCCCAAAAAAACTTTTGGCCCCCCCCCCCCCCCCCCCCCAACAGCCCTCGTTTGGGTCGAGACCTGAGTTTGAGAAACACTGGTCTCCCCTGTGAAATCTGTATAGTACAGGGTAAAAGTGACCAAAAGACCAGATTTCACGGGAGAGACCAGATTTCACGATCCATGACTCATTTTTCATGCCCATGAATTTGGTAGGGCCCTACTCATCTTAGTAGATTGACTAACTTCAATGAGACTAGTGGCATGAATAGACAAACCAGGATTTGTCCCTGGAGAGGCAAGCAAATATATAACAGAACTGCACATGATTTAAAAGATTTGTTTGAATAAAATTTCTAAAATATTCAGAAAATAACAGTATTTGTTGCTGTCATCACACTAACTGAAACACAGATTTCAGTATACCGGTAGTTTTATCAGGTAGGGGCTAACAGATGCGACTGGAAGAAAAGCTCAAATAAGAACGTTTTTGGTTTATTTTTTTAAGCACCAGCAATATGCAGAATATAGAGGAAATCATAGTCACTGCTCCAAGAAATCTGGCAAATAAACATAAAAACTGCCTTCAAATTCTTTAAGAATACTGCAAAAGATGTATTCCTCTTTGTGTTACGTGAAGGCCCCAGTTAGGATTGAGGGCCTATTGTACTAGGTGTGGTACAGACACTCAATAAGAAGCAGTCCCTGTATCAAAGAGTTTACAGTCCAATAAATAGACACACAATCAAACAACAATAGTTGGACAACATATAAACATAATGGCAAAGGTATGTAACTTGTGGAGCCTTTTTAAAACAAACTGCCCCAACCTTTCCTCTGCTTTTATTTTACTAGGTGTAGGTGTTTCAGCCTTGGCTGACTCAGTGTGCCATTCTCCTACTCTGCCTATTCCAAGGAAATGGAAGCCGGGGGAAGAAATGTTGTTTTTAAATAGCTGTCAAAAACTCTCTCTCCATCTCAATTTATCCACAACTGGAGGAAGACCTGTCATATTCTTGTTATCCTCTTCCCCTTCCATAGAACCTCTTAAAGGGGCTGTTGACCATGCTGAATTCAGCCTAACAGTGGAACTATATTTTACTCATAACTTTCTTTAAAAAAAAAAAAAAAAAGTAAGATAGCCTTATTAACATTAGGCAGTAAGGATTCTATCTTATTCTATACCAGCATTTGTCCATAATGAAATTGAGTGGAGATAGATAGATAGATAGATATTGATATAGGTATATGGGGATGAGAAATAAGCTTATTTCATTATGTTCACGTGTTTTGCAAATGTGCAGTTCTCTATTGCCTTGTTTAATCATAGTTCCAATGCCACAATTAAAATTTATGACACATATACACAGATGTATAGACAGATCTTCGTCTGTCTCCTGATGCATGTATCCTATCTATATCTGTCTCGCTGTTGCTAAGCTTTCTAGGGCAGGAAGGTGATAGTGCTGTTATGTGGGGTACAGGCGATATTGTCAGCATTTAGCAAATAATTAAGGCTAAGCTCTGGTTCCCAACTGTATCCTACTCCAGTAGGCTTTTCTGTTATGGGAGCCTTCTTGAAAAACTATTCAGATTAATCTGATCAAATGCCCATAGTATTTTATAACCTACAGGAAAATATTTTTGTGCATCATTTGTAAAAGCTATAATTACCCCCATTCGTTCACTGACAATAGTCAAACAGATTATAAAGTGCATCAAATACCATAAAGTAACCTGGGAAAATAAATTCCCAACTGTAGACACCACAGTTCTGGTACTCCCTACGCACACTGGTTCTCAAACTGGTTAGTGGGAGTTGTGACCCCAGGCGTGGGGCTGTGAGCCCCAAGCTCCTCCAGCCCAGCTCCCCTGCACCTGCAGCCTGTTCCACTTCCAAGAAAGGCCACCAAATACAAGTTTGACCACAGCACCATTTTTGCTATGGCCAGCCCTGGGACTAAGACACCATTAGAGGGCTTGATTGTTCAGCAGCTGAAGAAATACTTTATTATTTAACAGTCAGACACACAGGCACATACTTTCTCCTGAAAATAATGGCCACCTCTACTTCTAAAATCACTAAAAAATGGAAGTATCTGGAATCTTACATTAAACACGGTTTTACCAGCATCATTACCTCTGGGTATTGAAAAACTGCAGTGTGTCATTTGCTGCGAAGCTTTGTCTGCTGAATTGATGAAACCATGCAAACTGCAGTAACACCTTGAAACTAGACAGCAAATGTCCGCTACTGTATGTTGTGTCGCTATGAATCGCCCATACCAAAATACCACATACGATAGGTGAGGAGCTTGTTCTGCCTGCATGCAAAGATATTGTGTCCCTTATACTTGGCAATGATACTGCCAAAAAGCTTAATTTACTTTCTATGTCGAATGATACTGTTAAAGACCGAATATATGAGCTGTCTGAAGAAATCAAAGAACAAGTTGTGCGCAAAATTAAACATTCAGCTTTCAGTATGTTCAGCCTGCAACTTGATGAAAATACTGATGTTACTAACTGCACTCAATTGATAGTGTTCGTACAGTATGTTAATGCCGAGGATCTTAAGGATGAGTTATTATTCTGTGAACAACTTGAAACAACCACAACAGCACAGGCCATTTTCAATAAGGTGCACGCCTTTTTTGAAAGCAGTGGCATTGAGTAGAAAAATCTTTGTGGTATCTGTACCGACAGTGCTCCAGCCATGATGGGTCTGGCTTTCAGCGGAAAGTAAAGTGCGTGTCACCTAATGTGATCATCAAGTCCTAGTGCAAAGACACCATCAATGTGCCTTAATGCTGTGGTGGGTGTTGTTGTACGAGCAATGAACTACATTAAAGCACGTGCTCTGAATAGTCATCTCTTTTGAGAGCTCTGCAACGAAATGGATGGTGAATATGAAGCTTTGCTTTTCCACACTCAAATCTGATGGCTTTCTAAGGGGCGTGCATTAAAGTGCGCTTTTATACTTCGTGAAGAGATGGCGGAGTTTTTCCTGCGAAAAGAGAAACAAGAGCTGAACAAAAAGTTCAGTGACAAGAAATGGCTTCTCTGGTTGGCATACCTAGTTGGTGTCGTTGATAGCCTTAATGACCTCAATCTGTCGCTTCAGGAAATGTTCAACATGAATAGACCTGACTAATAAAATCAGAGCCTTCCAGATGAAGTTGGGTCTGTGGTGCAGAAAGTGGGACGCAGACAGATACGGCATGTTTCCGACACTTTCCTCATTCAGCGAGGAGGAGGGGGAAGTCAACATTGATAGTGCTCTCAAGTCAGCTATCAGTGAATATCGGAGAGCCTTTCACAAAGAGTTTTCATGCTACTTCCCAGCGCTACCACAAGCACTTCATTCCCTGGTGAAGAACCCTCTCAGTGTGACATCTGAGCAGTTACCTACTGAGGATATTCACACACAGGAACAGTTTGTCGCATGATTAAAGATGATTAGGGCCCTTCCATGTGAAATCTGATCTCCCTGTGCTGCTGGGAGCCTGGGGCTCCAAGCTGCTACTCTGGCCAGGCTGGGGCGGGACAGGAGTTGTCCTTCCCCTGCATGGCCACTGTTGGTGGGGAGATTAGACCCATCCCAAGAGGCAGCACAGAAATGAAGGTGGTACACCCTCCCTTCTGCGTTGGAGCAGTCCCGGAGCTGGGCTCTGGGCTTCCGTCCACCCATCCCCCGCAGTTCCTGCTGCAGCTCTGTGTGCAGCTTCTCCTCGGGGCTTCTGTTCCCGGCTGTTGCAGCCGGGGCAGCCTGTGCTCTCGGCTCCCCATCCCTCACCCCTGCAGCTCCTGTGCGGCTCCAGACATGGCTCCTTCCAGGACTGGGGACTTCTGCTCCTGGCAGCTGCAGCCGGGGCAGCCCAGGCCCAGGGCTTCCGCCCCGCCTCTCCCCTCCCCTCCCCTGCTCCAGCTGGGGCTTAGGGCAGCTCAGGCTCGAAGTTTCCGCCTCCCATGTCTCCAGCTGGGGCTCAAGGCTTCAGCCCTTGTGGCTGTAACCGGGCTCAGTGCACCCGTGCTCGGGCTTCTTCCCCCATGGCTCCTGCCGGGACTCGGGGTGACTGGGTAGGGGCTACCACCTCTGGGCTTCTTCTGGGGCTGGGGCTCCCATTTTTCTTGGGGGCCCACAAATTGGCCGGGGACCCCTGCCTTAATCTACCACTGGCCTGGACTAGCAGCTAGGAACCCCTGGCACCTACCCGCCTTGGGATCCCCTCCCCATGATCCCATTTTGAGTCAGGACCCCCATGATTAGAACACCATAAAACATCTGAAATCATGAAATTGACCAATTTGAAAACCCTCTGGCCCTGAAATTGACCAGAATGGACCATGAATGGTAGGTAGGGCCCTAATGATGATGAAGTGAAAGCAAAATTCACACAGCTGCCTCCAAACCAGTTCTGGTGCTCAGTTGCAAGTGAATACCCACCAGTGTCTGAAATGACTCTGAGTCCTTCTGCCTTTTTCCACTACCTACAAATGCGAAAGTGGATTCTCCAGCCTTCTCACAATAAAGATGAAATCTCAAAACTGGCTTCATGGGAAGAACGACATCAGGTGCGCCCTTTCTAAAACAACACCAAAAATAAAATGTCTTGTGTCAAATAAACAGCGTCAGCCAGCTCACTGATTTTTGGCTGCTTCTCGTGATTAATTGCTGCCAAGTAGTAAAATAAAATTCTACTTAAAAAAATACCTTTTCTGTTTATAACAATAATTTGATAAAAATGTTTTAGTCTTAATTTAAAAGCCATGAGAAAAGGCAAATTCATTTTAAGCAATAAGGTTTACATTTAGCATTTAACATAGTGTTAAATATAAAAATGTTTTTAATTTCTCAGGAGGGTCACACTCAGAGGCTTGCTGTGTGAAAGGGGTCACCAATACAAAAAGTTTGAGAAACCCTGCCCCTTTCATAAGAGCCTTACATTCAGGATGCATCTGTTTGAGATACGTTTTGAAAAATAAAATAAGAGTACACACAGAACTTCATTACCATTTGGTGTAATTAACTCCACACCAAAAATAATGCGTCAAATGATACCAAGGATATTATTAATAGATGACATGAATTTCTTGGGTTTCTAAATGTTTTATTTTTGTCCCTCTTTCAAAGACAACCTAGTTTTCTGCACCTCCTTTATGGTAGATTTGAATAATAAATTGTAATAAGACTATTTTTGAATCTAGTTACTTTTTGTGCATTTGTAGCACCAATACTACCATCATGAGGTGAAGACTTCCAGAATCCCCTTCGGTGTGCTTGGAATAAAAGTATTTAGGAGACCAGAGACGTTGATTATGGAGGCGTCAGTAGCAATTCTGTTGTTTAAAGTTGCATTGAAATTTGCGCTTATCGTGGGAATTAAATCCTTTTTGATGCATAGAAAAATAATGAATGTATTTCCACCAAACTTACAACTTTCTTAGTGAAGAAATAGTTTTCTGAAATGTTATAAATCAGCAAATGTTTTCAGTAGTTTAGGAGTTAGCAGTTGTTACACGTGACTCAGTTCTCATGTTTAAATTTGAAATCTAACTTTTTACTTCGCGTTTCTCTAGGTAGTAAATGGGTTGGTCAAGACTGTTCAAAGTGTAGGTCCATGTAAGCCTAGACTAAATGTCAGACGTAAGCTAGTTTCATGTAAAAGAAAATACCACAAACTCAACAATATATTTCACACATCCAATTACTTATTCAAAAAAAATATTCAACCTTAACTCTGATTGTGCAGTTCTCAATTTTTTAGGACATTGATTTGATTTTTAGAAATGTATATTTTACAATAGGAATAGTAGGTGCAAAGGAGGAAACTAGTGGGAAGTGATTTGAATAAGAAGCAAATGAGTATGTCTTCTTTCTTTAGAAAGAAACAAAGCTGAAGTTTGTGTATAGGCAGTATGAAAAGAATGTTTGAAAGATTGAGGATGAGGGGTAGAGGCAACTAGATAGACAAAAATGTAGTTAATAAAGTTAAAAAATGTGTGGTTGGGGATTTGTTTGATTCTGAATAATTGGTTCTGAATAAATGAGAAGGGAGTATGCTGTGTGTAGAACAGGAGTGTGGAGTGTACTACTGAACAGGAGTGTGGAGTGTATTTGCGGATGCGGCTATCCTCAGAGCATTTTTGTGGATCAGATGCAGATTTTGTATCCACATGGGGCTCTACTGTTGTGTGGTTATGGGCAGGGCCGGCTCCAGGCACCAGCTTAACAAGCAGGTGCTTGGGGCGGCCATTGGAGAGGAGCGGCACTTGTGGCAATTCGGGGGCGGCAGGTCCCTCACTCCCTCTGGGAGCGAAGGACCTGCCGCTGAACTGCCGCCGCCAATCGTGTCTTTTTTTCGTGGTTATGGGGGTGGTATACATGTTAATATTTTTCTTCATTAGTGATTTCCTAGATTTTTTGTGACTGTATTGATGTGAAATGCACTTGTGCAAACTTAATGGTAAATGAGCAAAGGTCTTTGTGTGAAAATACTTAAATTACAAAGCCAGAAAAATCTAATTTACTCCAGAACTACCCTCATGCAGGGTCATAATGCAATTAACTAATCAAACACAAGATACTCCAGAAGCCTTACATCATCAGAACAAACTTTCATTTCCTGACTATAGTCTAAGGGCAGGTACCTGTTACCTGGCAACTTCTGAGGGCAGCTGTCTTTTATAGATGTCCCTTTCATGAGTTTCAGAACACTCAGTTTTCTTCCCCATCTTTAAAGCCCTTTTGTAAACTAGGATTGCTTTACATCCATCAGACTCTGGTTATAGAGAAATAACCATTTTCTTTTTGAGCCTCTGAATGTTGATCCTTAATCTGTCAGGTAGGAGTCTCTGCAGGACAACATGATGTTCACCCTAGTCCTGGGTTTGAGATAATTGTCTTCATGACACTTCTACCCCTGCTTAACCTAGGAAATGCAGAGTGACACTGCTAAGCCTTTCATTGTTATTTGATACCAATACTTAGTTTGAGCTTTTTATCACTAATTTTATTTTAAAATATGTCCCCTGTTTCCTAGCAGATTGCTATGGCAACACATATGGTAAGGTAGCAGCTGATGAACCGCAGGCTTTATCACTGCTGAATTCAGGGGCTGCACTTGACTCCAGCCTGTGAGTTTCTTCAGGGAGCTATGTAATGTAATTCTTCCTTCCCTCCTTCACTGATCAGCTGACTTCTCCATCACCAAGGAGACCAACTCTGCCCACACCATTGAGATTTGAGGCCAGCAGTACCACAGCCTAGATGGGGTCTTTGGGGCCAAGGCTGTTACAGGCTGGATGAGAAGTTTGCTGAAGCACTGCCCCTTTCCACCTATAAGAGTTTTTTATGTTACTGTGTACAATCCACTTTGAAGAAATAAATTAGCCCCTTTCTACATCTGATCTAAAAACCAGAAATATTATAAGGATAACCAAAAAGAACCCCATGTAAGGACTGAACTTATCATACCTATTTTTTTAGTGCAAACAGAGCATATTTCTTAAAGAATACAGTAGATAGCATAATGCCTTGAAAACTTCAAATTCTTAGATTCTACAACAGTATTATGGAACATTTTAAATATAATTTTCCTTACTCGGGGAATTTTTGACTGTCTGTACATGGGGTTTCTATCTGAAGTTTAAGTGTTCACAGTAGAAATCTGTGTGAAGTAAATATCCTGATTAAACGTTCATGTTTTGGAGTTTCTTTGGGTTGTTTTGTTCTTGTTAAAGTATAAAATATAGTTGGCTTTGGGCATCCTGTTACTCTAAAAGTTGTGTCAAAATGCGGCCAGGTAGAGGATCTGAGTCTGCGACCATAACATGGATCATGCAGTCCCAGATGACAGAAGTTGGAGTGCTGTGAAAGCAGTTTGCTCAGTGCACATAGTGAGGGTAGCACCTTCCATCACTCTTATCATGACCCTCTTGTCTGTCATTGCCAGTATCCTACAATTCACATGCAGGACAGTCGGTCACAATGTGGAGCCTCCAGGGGAAAATCTCATGGTTCAGAAATGTTTTCATGACTTCCCTGTGGCCAGAGCCTATAATCTTACACAGCAGCTGGTCTCTGCACCCCCACCCATCAGCTTCATTTTGCTCTGAGTCAAGAACCCAGAGCAGATGGCCAGGGTCAAACCTGTCTACTGCAAATACAGAAAAGCTAAGGAATACCTGAAATTGGGATTTTTCCACTTTAACTCTGCATTGTCCCCACCACATTACAAACACTCCTAATTACTTTAGGTAAATAAATGCTGGCATCATACAGAAATTTAGGGTCCAGTAGGGTGAATAACACATCATAGCTGAACTATCAGGAAGCAAACCTTCTGTAGAGCTGAATTTAATAAATGCTCAGGGAAGAAAGAAAAGCTTAGTTTTCCGGGGCTCAGTCTTAGGCGGGGAATTCGGACTCTGTTGTCTTTGTACCTTGATTTAAAGGTCCCTGAGAGCAGAGCTCACAGGAGTGGATTCTCCTTTTCTAGTCTCCTCTAGAATGAGAAGAATTTGGTCAAGATCTTTTTTTAAACATTATGAATGCTACTGTGAGGGGAATCCATCCCCAAAAGAAGATGGTATATGTCAGGCGCACCAATTCTCAAGAAAGAGCATTCCAAAGGGCTGGGGTAGTTGGACTGCACTTGGTTCGAAGGTTGGGCAGTTGGATGGGAGTTGATCTCAGTCAGACTCTTGAGCAGAGGTTTCTTCCCTTGAGTTCTATGGTATGGTTGTGAAACCTTGTGATCCCTGAGGGTCATCTGTGGCATGCTGTTGGTTTATGAAAAACATTTGCCATTTTTTCTTCAATAAATAGCAGATTTTGTGATTGTAAAGGTATTTAACCAAGAGCAGCGTTAATCCATTATATGACATAAGGCTGTTTTTGTTGTTTTGCTTTTTTCTGTTCAATTGTATATAAATGTATTTGCTTAGCAAGTTAGAAAAGATAGTAGCCAATTCAAAAAAATCATTTTTATTCAGACTTGCAGAGACTGAAATAATTTAAAATCTGTTGGTTGTTGCTATCTTTAAATTAAATTGTAATCCCCTAGGGATCATCTGACATTTTCAACACTTGATTCCTGTAAGAGGAGCCCTTGCCCTAATGAAGTCCCTGTTCAACTCTGATTTTCTCTAATTACGCTGGTGAATGCAATATTTGGCAGATGATGTGCTCAGTATAAAACAAACAAGTAAACTTTCCAAGAGCTTTGAAATTAGTTGTTAGTTTTTATTTGAACAGTTATAAAATTTTGGAATACGTGGCATGCCAGACGCATCTCTTTTATGTAAAACCTTTTTATGTAAGACAGTAGTGTAAATATAATTATTCTCATAAAACGCGAAAGCAAAATTCATCAGATTATAACATGTCCTTTCAATATCTACCAGGTGTACAACATTTTATCATTAATTCTCCATTTCAAATGCCCAAGTGGTTAATGAATTCACTGCTGCAAAATTAATAGCCAGCTACGGTATTACTAGGAGTAGCTTTTAGGATGCTGTAGACACCTCAAGGTGGAACTGCAACTTTGTTTTACACTCAGGAAAAGAGATTTCTGCCTTACATTTACACAAAACTAATTAATACTAGATTTCAAAGAGCAGAATCTTGTTATGCTATTTTATGCAGCATATTGAACGTGCCTATCCAAAGTTCTCAACTGGATGAGCATGTGAAAATTCCTTTTCATGCATTGTAACAGTTCAGCAAACATAATCACAAAAAGAGAGAATAGAAAGAGGGTTTGTTTGTTTGTTTTGCTAGTACCTTCTTGCTTTACCTTTCTCACATAAATAGTCTGATTGATCTTGGATTGATGCCTACATAATCCTCTGGTCACAGGTGATATGGAGTGTACAACAATGTGTCAGGGTTCTTCCATTGACTCACTTGGTTAGCAGGTATCAGCGTAAAGTTACTGAAGTTCTAGCCAATGGTTGGAGGTGAGGCCCTTTAACTCTCAATATGGATATAATGGAGATAGAGAAGTGAAACAGGACGCAGCATATCCTGGAGGGACCTTGGGGCACCCAGTTCAGGAAGGAATCTGCGAATAAGATTTGGTTAGTTATTTAGTTATTTATATTACCATAGTGCCTAGAAGCCGCAGCCATGGACCAGAACCCTGTTGTGCTAGGCGCTGTACAAACAGAAGAAAAAGACAGTTTCTGGCCCGGAGATCCTATAATCTAAGGATAAAACAAGAGACAGCAGATGGCTATAGACAGATTAACAGGGGAGTACAAGGAAACAAACTTAGGCCTTGGCTACACTTACCAGCTAGTTCGACGGCTGGAAATCGAAGTTCTGGGTTCGACTTATCGCGTCTAGTCTGGACGCGATAAGTCGAACCCGGAAGTGCTTGCCGTCGACTGCGGTACTCCAGCTCGGCGAGAGGAGTACCGCGGAGTCGACGGGGGAGCCTGCCTGCCGCGTGTGGACCAAGGTAAGTTCGAACTAAGGTACTTCGACTTCAGCTACGTTATTCACGTAGCTGAAGTTGCGTACCTTAGTTCGAATTGGGGGGGGTAGTGTAGACCAAGCCCTACTCTTAATATTTATCGGAGAGTATGCAACAATCTAGGGACAATAGAGTCATCAGGAAAGGAATATTTAGAAAACAGAACGTATTACTTGCTGCTCCAAAAATTACAGGTTTCCATCCCTTGTACTAAAGAGGAATCTCTCTTGGCAGTAATATAGCTTATGTTTTCAGCATACCTAAGCACAACATTCCAATTCAGGGCAATAATAAGCAAACTAGTGTACATTACATACTGTTTATATACAAAAATATAGCTTCTCAAACATATTCTTTTATATATAATCTATTTTCTGATTGGCTTGTTCTGTTGTTTGTTATTTATGTTTCACTATTGCTGAGAAGCCCCCAACCAAGTTTGGGCCCCATTTTGCTAGGTACTGTACAGACAGACCAAAGCATTTACAATCTAAATAGGTCAGAGAGAAATAAAGTATTATTCCCATATTGCGATAAGGAATTGAGGCACAGACTGATAAAGTGATTTATGCCTGGTCACACAGGAAGTCTGAGACCATCTATTTATATTCTGTTATTATTCTTGAGTTGTGGAGAAAGCCAGTCCCTGTGTGGTTCAGTTAGAACACTAACTCTGGAACTGTATTCTTCGCTCAGAACAGGACTTTTTGGCTCTCTTCTCCATATTTTTTTCTCCCTCTGGATCATCTTATTACTACCTATCTTTAACTTTGGACCCATGTAGGTGACTTCTAGCTCATTATCTCCTTTGGCTCATTTTCTGATCCCACTTGTTCCCATCTGTCTACCTCTCTTGCCTTTGTCCAGGCTGCACTATAATTCCTACTCTTGAATATGAGTTGTACTTAATTGCAAACAAGATTAGAAATTCTAGTCATTTTTAATTATTTCATTTTTATGGGCTTCCTGCATCTCTGTTTTCTACATTCCAGGAAGTGCAAAATGAGTTGTAAAGCTAGACCAAGATTCCTTATGAAATAGGACAATGATGGCCCACCTTGACTGACTTGCATCTCCACACCCAACTCAGAATTGTCAACCTGATTTTCACAGTTCCTTGTGGTCTCACTCTACCTTTCCTCTAACTTTATATTCACTTAAATCCCATGCTTTTCCAAACTTGGCCCTTCTCTATCTTTTTAGCTGAGGCTCTTCACTGCTGAGAATCATTCTTTCAGTTATGGGGCCCCATCCATCTAGAACCTGTCCTTCATCCCCTCTTTGCTTCCGTCAGTAAATCAAAAACAATACACAGACACACATTAGACTTGAGTGGGACTTTACATTGGTGGACCAGTGTTTACAGGCTTTGTGAAATAAACAACTTTTAAAGTGGAGATTGAATAGAGGAGGAAGTTGTTTGGTCCACAAGGAAGAACTGGGATTCTAAGCTGAAATGTATTATATTTACATCATAAAATATTGCAGCATTATATCACGATATAATGTTTTAAATTGCCACTGTTAGGAGTGCATGAATACTACTCAAATGCTTTTCTCACTTTTGTGTGATGCTCTCATCCATAATAAAAACAAAGTACCAGTATTACTCAATGTTTATCGAATTTTCAGGTGGTCCCGATCAAAAATGTTTTGTGCAGATCAAAGACAAAAAATTTTGTCCAACAGAAAACTATGTACTGCATTGTTTGTCATATATATTGATTTATTTCTAAGTAGCTGCTTCCCACAACTGCCATTGGCCGGGAACGGTGAACCATGGCTACTGGAAGCTGCAGGAGGGCCCTGCTTGAGGTCAGCAAAATGTCTCACGGCCCGCAATCAGATTACCGTGATGGGCCGCATGCAGCCCACCACTGGGTTAGAGGAATTGCTAGAGCAGGATTCAGTATGCAAGAGTCGGGATCAAAATCAGGCTGGGGTCAGAAACCAGAGATCAGAGGTAATACCAAGCTGGAATTACAAGACAGGAATCAGTGTCAGAGTCAGGCTGGGATCAGAGACTAAAAATCAGGAGATGAGGTGAGGTCTGGAGTTCCAGCAGGCCTTGAAGTCTGTGGTTGCCCAGACAGCTTCCTGGGACACCCTCCGTGGTTAAATATCGGGCTTAGCCAATCAGAGGGCCATAGGGTACTGTCACTCTGGGTTCCATGGGCGGTACTTCCTGCAGTGCCTACTCATCACAGTGCTCCCTGGCTGTGGCCAGTGTTGGTGCTAGCCCATTGTGGCTCCTAAGCAGGAATATTTTGGGGCCCCACACATACTAATAATTAATAAGCCCCCCTCCCCCCGCGCTGCTTGGGCCCCTAAGCAATTGCTTAGTCTGCTTAAGTCTAGCGCCAGCTGTGGCTCTTCATAGGTCAAAAGAGGCCCGAATGGAAGAAGGAATTTATATAGAGTCACTAGCCAATCAGAAAGCAGGTCACTGAATGCAAGAAGCTGGCCCAGCCAAGTCCATGAATTCCCTAATAATTAAGGCCCTGCTTGAATCATGGGATGATTGTCAAATAATTGCAGCTGAGGTGGGAACAAGCCATGGAAAATCACAGGAAAATAATCATGGACCTTTATTAATTGCAGTAATTTGGAAAAGTCAGAGATGCCCTATTTATTTAAGAAAAATTTGCTGGAACAATATAAATGCTCAAATATTATGTTATGCCTGTTAATTTTTTTGATAACCCAACATTTTGCTGCAACTATATTACAGTCATTAATGCATGGGGCTGACAGCAGGGTTGACAGAGGGCTGCCAGTTGCACGGGAGCTGAGAGTGGGAGCCATAGCTGCCAGCCACCCAGGGCTGATAGCAGGAGCGCCACCATGTGTGGAGCTGACTGTGGGACTCCAGCCACCAGCCACCCTGGGCTGACAAAATTGCCATGGAAGCCTAATATTGTGGGATCTGCAATTTCCACAATATCGCAAATTAAGTAAGGCATTACTGATAATCCAGTGCATTGGTGTAGCATGACGACCAAGGCTGCTTCCTGAAACCCCAGTGGGCCTAGGTTTGAGACTGGGGTTTGAAACCAGGGTCCTGACATTATCCCACTCTGGGATGACCTCAGGGCACCGCAGGCTTCGGTTTATCTGGGTATGCCCTATGGAAGACATTCACTTTTCCAGGGCTGTGTACATGGTGAGCTGGTTCACGGGTCTGCTCTTTCCCAATCGATGTGGGTACCACAACTTTCCTCTGCATATCTGGGAATGTAGGATCTTGTGGATGAGATACTCTTCTTGTCCCTGAATCTGAATTGATGGGAGGGCTGTTTTGGGTTAGGGAAGGGATTGTCAGAGAGGGGTTTAAGGAGGAAAGCATGAAATACAGAATGCATGTTCAGGGATGGGGAAAGCCAAAATTTGAAGGTTACTGGGTTGATTTGTCTGTATATCTGGTAACGACTTACATATTGGTGATCTAGTGTGCGGATGGATTGGCCAGTCTTGAGATGATTACCTGATAGCTGCATCTGCTGTCCCACTATGAAAATGGGTCCCTAGTCTGAAGTAATGTGGTCTGGGAGGCCATGGTGGTGAGATGACGTGACAGGTGGTATCCTCAGCGGTGGGGAGTTGTGTGCAGGGAATGAAGTGCACCATCTTTCTAAGCTGGCCCACCACTGTTAGGATAGTACGTCAACCTTTGGATTTGGGGAATTTGACAATGAAGTCCATGGTGATCCAGGCCCAAGGCCTTGCAGGGTCTCAGCAGCTATTAGCATGCCAAAGAATTTAATTTGAGGTACCTTTATAGGGACACAGGTGTGTCACATGATCTGACAAGTCCTTGAAAGTAAAGAAGTCTGTCCTTCTGTGTGACTTCAACCCGGGGGGTTGGTATCAGGGGTTAGGAGCCTCTGGGCAAAAGAGTCATCTTGAAAAGCAGAATATGTGGTTGCCATTGAATCTGATAGCAGTGATCCTCCGAGGAAGTGATGCTGTTTCAGAACACAGGGTGACTCTACATCAGATTCCCTGGGGTCACTGGCATGCTCTTGTTTTCTGGAGAAGGTGTCTGCTTTTCCGTTCTTAGTGCAAGGGCAGTATGTGATGGTAAAAATCAAACCTTGAGAAGAAGAGAGCTAAGCTTAATTGTTGTTGATTCAAAGCTGTAGCAGAGCTCAAGCACTCTAGATTTTTATGGTTGGTATATACCTGCACAGGGTATTTTGTCTCTTCCAGGTAGTGCCTCCAGTTTTCATCTTGATGACCAGCAGCGCCTTATCTGAAATTGCATAATTACATTCAACAGGGGAGAGTTTTCATGAGAAATATGCACAGGGATCGAGCTCTTTCTGGAGACTCTCTATTTGGGACAACAACTCCCTGATGGCAACGTTGGAGGCATCAGTTTCCAGAATGCATGGCTGACTTAGGTCAGGATCCCTGAGGATGGGAGCAATGGTGAACATTTTTTTTTCAGGCATTCAAAAGCACGTTGGGCTTCTGCCATCCAGAAAAAATGTGTGGATTTTGACCAAGGAGGTTATGGGAACCAGATTTTGAGAGTAATCCCATATAAAGTGCCTATAAAAGTTTGCAAATCTAGTGATGCATTTGATTTCCCAAATGTTTCAGGTCGTTGCCTGATCAAGGCTTACTTCTACCTTCCAGGGATCCATGCGGACTCCTTTGGACTCTACAGTGGGTTAATTGAAGATAGTCTTCCAGTTTTTCATAGAGTCCATGTTGGCAAAGCCTTCCTAATACGTTGCTCGCATGCTGCTCATGCATGGGTTGATCCTCAGAATAGATTGAAATGTCATCTAGGTCAGCAACCACATAGTAATCCAACATATTCCACAAAACATCATTGATCAGGTGCTGAAAAGTGGCAGGCATGTTGGTAAGGCCAAAAGGCATCACCAGTTGCTCAAAATGGCCATATGTTCAAAACATGGTTTTCCACTCATCTCCTGGCCAGATCCTGACTAGATTTTAGTCTTCCCTGAGATTCAGCTTGGTGAATGTCCAGCTGTTCTTACTCAGAAGCTCCATGATCAGGGTAGTAGATATCGATTTCACATTATGATTTTATTCAGGGCACGGTAGTCAACACACAGCCTCAAAGATCCATTCTTTTCTACAAAGCAGACAGGGGCCCCAGCTGGGGAGGTGGACTATGGGACAAAACCTTTTTTAGATTCTCATGAGTATATTCCTTAAGAACTTCCAGTTCAGGCTCAGGTATAGAGTATACTCTCCCAAACAGTATCTTAGCACTGGACTGCAAGTCCATCAGGCAGTTGTAGTCACAACAGGTGGGCAGGATGTCTAAACCTTCTGTTTTTCGAACACATCTGCAAAATCCTGATATCTCATGGGGAGAGAAACAGCTGACCCTAGAAGTAAGGAAGCCCATTTTGCTGCTTGACCCCTCCACCACACCTGAAGCCTGGGGGGGTGTCTGGCTGGGGATTTTGAAAGCTTCAGCTTGGGGGCCAAACGGCAGTTGGTTCAGCAGTACTCCAAGCTAAACATCACAATTTGCTGCTGGCAGGAGATATTTGGGTCATGATTGGCCAAGCCGGGGATTCCAAGTATGACAGGAAAGTCTGGGGACCAGATTGCCTAAACTGAAGAGTTTATGGTGGTCACCGATTACTGCTTCCTTCAGTCAGGAAACCACTGTTCTGGGACCTAGACGCAAACAGTGAGCCATTGACTATCTTGACCAGGTTAGTAGCAGCCTTGGGCTGTATGGGGAGACCAGGTACTTGGGTTACAGTGGTATCCATGAAATTATCACCTGCCCTAGTCAAAGCCCACTGGACGGGAACAGCTTGTCTGGAATTCTAAACTGAGAATGGTGAAGGTTTTTCAAGGCTTCCCAGGGAGGGAATCCATTGAAATGGTGGCAGCGGAACCAGAGCTAAAATGGTAGTTAAGCTTAGAAGTTTTCATGAAGGCCCCTATATTTGTACCCTAAAGTTCAAAGTGGGGATACAGCCTGGATGATCTCAAGGTGGTGGGGCAAATGCCTAGAAGACCTTGCCCGGTGGAGTTTTCTATGTAACCCAAGCTTAACCCCTTCTTATTGAGGCTGGGCAGGAGTGTTTCCCAAAGCTACACAGTTCGTGGCTTTTGCCAGGCAGATACCATGTGGCCCATGTAGCCTCAGGAAAAAATCATAAATTCTCTCATCACCAGCGTTTCTGTTCAGAAGGATCCAGACGAACTCATGCCAAGTCCACCTATGTGGGCTCAGGCTGGGGGGTTGCAGGTGGAGCCTGGACATGAACTGGATCCTCTCTCCTATCGTGTCGCCACTCACTAAGCTGAGTGTCATTCAGAATACAAAGTTCAATAGAGGTGTCAAGTCCTGTGGAGGGTGTTCATGTGGGCTAGTTCATCTCATATCTCATTACTCAAGCCTGTCTGAAATTCATGTACCTGGGCCAGTTCATTCCAAGCCATATCTGCTGCCAGGCATTGGCAACAACCCACATATGACGCTGGTGATCCCGGCCTGACAGAGCCTCCATAAGGCAGCCTCCACAATGAGGGCCTGAAAGGGATCATTGAAAATCATTCCAAAAGCCTTCAGAAAGGAGTCCCAAATAGCCAACTGAGGATGATCCTGCTCTAACAGAGGAGATACCCACTCCAAGGCTTCATCAGTGAAGAGGCTAATGACCAGGCCTACCTCAGCCTGGTCCATCACATAGACATGGGGCCTCAACATAAATAGGACCCTGCACTGGTTTATAAAACCACAAAACTTGCTGCACATACCACCATAATGCTCCAGTAAAGGTACCATGGGCTCTGATACTGAGGGGCTGCAATCCATGAGGTTGGACAGAGCATTCCCATTTGCATCTCTATGATCCATTTCTGAAGGATGAGGGACTTGATGTTCTGGTGGGCACCAGCAATGCTGCCCGTGTGGTTTCCATGCCCCTTTCCTTGGAGCAGGAGCAAGACCAGGAGGAGATCAAAGGGTAATGCTGTAATGCTTAGGAGTCAGGCGGGTCAAAAGGAAGTCCTGATCAGTGGTCAGAATTTGTGCAAGAGGTCTGATCGCCAGGAGATCCAGTCCAAGGGGAAGAGACAGCAAGGCGGCTGACAGAGTCAGGCATAGCAGCAAGGCAGGGTCAGGTGGGTCCAAGCAGCAACTAGTGGGAAAAAGCTTGTTGCTCAGACAAGGCCGGAAGGGAAGCAGGAAGTTTATATATAGTTACCAGCCAATCAGGACCAAGACCACATGGCCAATCAGGAAGCGGTTTGCAGAACCCTGGTATCCAGCCCACCCAAGACTGTGAATTTGCTGGTAATCCAGTGCATCAACGTGGCATGACAGCGACAGCTGCTTCCTGAAAACCTAGGTGGGTCTGGGGTGAGACCAGGGTCCTGACAACAACACAGAAGTTTCAGCCCAAGGGATGGGAGCACTTGAAATGGCTTTAAGTCAGTACAGTCCCTCCTGGTACTGAGCTGATCCAGGGGGCAGAACAGGGCTTTTAGAGACCTTTTACACCATTACCTCCCTTTTACACAGCATAAAAGGGTCAGGAACATGGAGAGGCTGTCATCCCAGACATCATCATATCAATCTAATTTTAGGCCTAGACATTTGCAAGCACTGCAGAACTCAGATCTGAAATAGTTTAATATAAAACCTGATGTAATCTGCCCTTCCAATTCTAACTATGAGGATTTTTAAAG
Source organism: Trachemys scripta elegans (assembly GCF_013100865.1). NCBI lineage: Eukaryota > Metazoa > Chordata > Testudines > Emydidae > Trachemys > Trachemys scripta. Next base: position 208,434,323 of record NC_048298.1, on the reverse strand, counting down.
TTTGCCATTTCATTACTAAGATATTTTTTAAGCTACTCATTCTTTCCTGGATGTACAAAACCACAAAGTTTTGTGTTTCTGTAACCCACACACCTCCTGGGTGTGGTGTTCTGTCCCATCTAATGGCACTGAGACCACTTAAAGAAAGAGCAATTAACGAGTCTGCTTTACAGCCTTAGTTAAGAGACAGTTGGCTTTTAGCTCATGGGGTAGAGGCTCATGCACTAAGCTCCAGAGGTCTCTGGTTCGATCCTGCCCACTGACAACCAGGGTCTGTCAGAGTTACATTTTCTCTGGCTTTCCCAAGGAAGTTAAAAAAACATTCCCAGAATTATGCTGTCATCAATGAAGCATGTGTAAAAAGCATTTTTTGTTATGATAATAACACTAATTAGCCTTAAATATTCCATATTAAATTCAACAATATTAGAGAGAATACAAGGTAAAAATAAGTTTGCCAAATGGAAAAGAACAAAACGAGTAGGGAGGGAGCATTAGAGTAGTTTCGAAACACAAGTGAGGGCTCAATTTGGAACTGTGGTTTAATCAGGACACTGGATTTGTTGAGCCTGCTGCACAGGGTGGCGGGTAGGGGGCGGGAAGAGTTCAGAGGGCATGTTCTGTTTGATCTATCCAATGTGTAAACTAGAGAGGTTTTGGTAAAATGAAGTTGAACTTTAGGCAATCACAGATAATTTGACTAATTTCAGCTCATGGTGATATTAGAACTGGCATTGGCCTCCATTCCAAATATAGCCTTTTTGCAGGGGTTCTCAAACTGGGGGTCGGGATCCTCAGGGGGTCACGAGGTTATTACATGGGGGTCGCAAGCTGTCAGCCTCCACCCGAAACCCCGCTTTGCCTCCAGCATTTATAATGGTGTTAAATATATATATAAAAAAGAGTTTTTAATTTATAAGGGGGTTGCACTCAGAGGCTTGCTGTGTGAAAGGGGTCACCAGTACAAAAGTTTGAGAACCACTGCTTTTTGTGTATAATCTGGAATTCTCATAAGTGAGAATAATTAAACTGAAATGCATAAGTCATTTGCTAGAGGAATCTAGAGGATGGAATGTACAGAAATATACAGAAAGGTAAATAATCACTCTATGAATTCACAATTTACAGAGAAGGGACAACTAGAATCCAAATAGCATCTTGTGCTCTTTCTGCATATGTAAATATACATGAACATCATCATGCTCCCTCTTTCCTGTACCTGTTCTTCCAGTTACATGGTACCCCACTCCTCCTGGAAAGAATAACTTTATGTATACAAATAACGAACATTTGCCAAACTCTATGCAATCACAGTGTTTTTATTTTCCCAACTAGCTGACTTCCTAAATCTAGGAATAAACATGTATGCTAGTTTAGAGAAGTTACTAAATGCTGTGGTCTTACATAAAGAAGACCCCTCCCATGCCCCCAACATAGTCTCTTGCCCCAAACTCAAACCTGTTCAACTGAGGATGGGAGGACATAAAATAAGCAAAAAATGTTGGAATCCTCATAATTCTGAGAAGAAAGTAGAAGCCCCCCCAAAATGGAAAAGAACTCTGCACTTCTACCAATAATAGTCTCTGTAAATAATGCATGGCAGGCACCCAATTTTTAGAGCTGGTTGAAAATTTTCTGACAAAATTATTTTCAGTCAGATCTAATCAAAATGTTTTGTGGAAATGTATTGGTTTCAGCAAAAATTTCATCAGGAAGGTTTGTCAGGTCCAGTATGGAATTGAGAAAGTGAGACCCTTGAATAGCCATTACCTGTTGATTAGGGCACTCACCTGGGATGTGACAGACAAAGTTCAAGTCTTTGCTCTGATTCAGGCAAACCAGGGGCTTGAACTTAGGTCTGCCATATCCCAGGTGAGTGCCCCAAACTCTAGGCAATTGGCTGTTCATGGAGAGAGAGATCTTGTTTTTTTTCATGAAAAATTTTAAAAGGCCACGTTTTTGTTTAACATTGGGGCAAAACCAAATTTTTAAACCTTGAAATTTTCATGAACTGGAACTGTTGTTTTCCAGCGATCCCTACCTTTTATTGGATGTAGGTTTTAGAGTACTTAGAAGAATCGGGCTTTAAATAGAAAGCTGATCTCTTAGCAATGGTAGAACTATTGCTCTGCTTATAATAACATCCTTGTTTGTTTAATCCAGTTTGATGCTGATGAGTTATCCAATTAATAAAACCTTCATAAATGACTAGTAGAGTCAAGGGGTTCCCCTGCAATCAACCAAAAACTATTCTGCTGTTCTCAGGAACAGAGAGAGTAAAACAAAAACATTTCTGCCCATTATATAAAATAGCTTGTAATGAAGGAAGCAGGGCTGAAGTATAAATGAAATCTGGGTCTGCAAGACACCAACCCTATTTAGTATGGTTATTGGATGGTGTGCGGCCTATTAGACATGGAGGCAACACATTGAGCAATAAGGATAAAAATAAATATCAATCACTAATTTGGAATGAAATTCACCTCGTGCAGAGGGCCAACACGAGGCTTAATTCCCACTGTAGTCCTACTTAGGTCCTGTTTTGTGGCCTTAAATGGTGCATAGATCTTGTGCTGATCCTCTGCACAGGGATGAATTTCACTCTCGCAGAGCATGAACCTACCCGCATACTGAATAAGGCAGGAGTCATGTGGAAAAAAGTAGTATGCCGTTTTGCAATGTGTATTCCCAAGCGTATAGTGCTAAGTTTACACAGGCAACCTTAACTTTGGCATTGCCAGTTTTCTGAGGGCTTCATTTTGCAACTCTCAAATTCTTCTAATGTAGCTTTTTGCTATTGAAAGATAGAGAGGGCGACCAAATCATTCTGGAGATATAAACTATATATGGGAGTACAGAAGGAATCAATGCTTGTTTATGTAAAAAAGAAAGCATTTAGTAATCGCACTTCAGTAAAAATGAACAAGACAAGGGTGTCTCCCCGGGGATCACCATGTTTTGAGCCAGACCCATGATTTCTTTCCTGCTTCTGTCTCCACCGAAAGGAAAAGGAGATATTTTTAAATTTATACAAGAAGAAATGATGATTATACATTTCTTAATATAACCACTACCCTCACTGCTTTGCGAGATAAGTCCTGCTTTTCACAGTATTGTAAGTTTTAGTGAGTTCCCTTTTGGTATTCTTATTTTGTTATTTTTAGTTCAATAAGGATATAGAAAATTCTAAAAAGACAGGTAATATTGGAAAGAATGGAACTTGCTATATGCAAGATAGTATGTTCCTTCATAATTCAGCAGTGGATGTTCCACGTTCCTTGCTCCATCTGGGCAAGGTCAATTCGTTTACCATTTAATGCAGTAGCATCTTTCTATAAAGCATTATCCAGAGCTGTGTGACTCCTGTGACCCACTACTTCCTTATCATCTAAGCCTCATTCTCCAAACAACTCATTGATGTTCTGCATCATGTGTTTCTATGGACTATGCTAATTCTCCTGATGGGGTATTGAAAGGCAGTGTCAGCTGTGTCATCGAAGCCCTTCCTCATTCATTTACTCCTGTGCAAGTACCAGACAGCTCCCCCTTGTCTCTGCAAGCATCTGTTTGACCTAAACAAGCCTGAAGATTGCAATAGCTTTCCACTCTTAAAAATGAATGGTTATAAATCTGCCAGCATTCATCAAGAAGAGTTTAGACGTGTCAGAATAGCTTTTCAAACAAAATACTCAGACATGTTGACTGTTTCCCCCAGTGGAGTGGGAGTTACAGCAGCCCTAGAGCAGTGGTCTCCAAACTTTTTTGAGCACGCACCCCTATCAGTAAAAAAAATTTTGAGCACGCACCCCCTGCCACGCCAGCTCTACCTCGGACTCCCACCTGAACTGCCAAAGCGCAAAAAAAAGCCACTCAGATGAAGCAAAAAAAAAAAAAAGCTCCTCCTGCCGCGCACCCCCAAGGATCCTCTTGCGCACCCCCTGGGGTGCATGCACCCCACTTTGGAGACCACTGCCCTAGAGCTGCAGAAGCAGCAGTGAAGCAGTTCATGGTGGGTGGGTGTGGGTGGATGGGTGTGTTTCTTTCCCCAAAGTCTGTATTCATTGCTAGGTCAGAGCCTGGTTACTCAAGCCACAGGATTTGGCTCTTAATGCATATACATAAATGTACTAGAAATATGGTTAAATTATTGGAACAGATGATGAACAGAATCTCCTGCTCAGAGTGCTATCTCTGTGTTGTGAATATGTAGATAGAGATAGAAATACATATACACACTGACACACTGCTAACTGAGAGAAAACAGATGTAAGGTGCAATTAGTATTTCAATGGTTTTCACTATAAAGTGTGAATTCAGAGACTTGCTTTTCTGCAAATTAAGTATTTACTCCAAGAATAGGAAATTCTATAAGCCTGCTATTTACTGCGTATACTTCTTTGTTAATAAGGAAATTTACCGGAAGCAAGTTATTACCATTCGTTAGGCAGATTGTAATCTGTTTAGAAAATAAAATACATAACATCTGCATTTGAAAGGTGTGCTCCCAGAAGACTCCAGTAATGTATTATACGTTTTGTTAAAAATCAGATCAACGTGAGGCTTCTCTCAAATTAGCTGCTCATTAATGACTGCTGTTATACTCTCACTTCTGTGTGCAACTCTCACAGGGGAAAAGAGGGGCAATGCTGCATGATGGCTTTCACCTTATACATCCCTCCCTTCATTTAGAACTCTGTGTACTGAAGTCATTTTAAAACCTGATGTCTCAGTAAGTTCCCTTATTAAGTGTGACTCCCAATCATTTCCCACAGATGGAAATCTTCTGCTCATCTTCTGCTTTCTTTTTTGTTGGCATTCTTGGAAAATTTGTGATGCTCCCAACTATTTAAGGGGCCTGACTGAACATTCCTTCTGTCTTATTCACAGAAGTTGTACACAGGGTTGGTATACAATCCTGTGCATTCATTCTCTCGCAGCCACTTTTGTTATGGACCAGACCTCCCACTCCTGCAAACTGGCCCAAATACATAACTACCATACGTTTCTTACATTATTCCAGTAGTTGTAGGAATCTTCAAAGATTTCTAGCAAGCAGTTTTGATTGTGTAATCTCTTTAGGGGAGTCATTTGCCCGTAGAGCTGTTTTAATAATTGATGAATAAATATGATCAGATCAATTCATTGTCTCTCATAGGGTTATATTAATTGTTATATGTGAACTACAGCTGGTTTAATTGTCAAAATGTTTGCAAATCTCATAATGTTTATTCATCCAAAAAGTACATTACTTGTTCCATTGTGTGTCGTTTGATCTCCTCTTTCTAAAAAGCTGACCTCTTGCAAGGCAACAGAAGCAATAACATGTGACTGTGGTGATCAGTCACACACCAAGAATAGCAATAACCAAAGTGAACTGTTCACATAGAACTCATAGGCTTAAACTTCTTTGTATAAATTATTTGACAACTGCTATGAAAAAAGAATACAGACTCAGATTGTGAATGATTTGCAAAAAGAAAATTAAGCAACCCATGTATCATAACGTAATACAGTGCCTGTCGTAAAAAAGCTGACATTTATGAACACTTCATAATGCAGTTAGCACAATAATTTTTATTAATATAGGGCTACACTCTGGCATCTGTTGTGATTTTAAAGGCAATTACTGTAAAGTAGTAAAATAAATTATTTAGCCCCCAAGCATGCTTAATAATTATAAAAATAAGTTTTCACTTTGTTTGCCTTTAAACCGCTAACGAGTAAATAGGACTGCAATATATTCACACATCTGTAATAGTGCACTGTGGATAATTAATAGTGGAACTGTGATAATAGATCTAAAACAGTGTTTCCCAAACTTGGGACGCCGCTTGTGGAGGGAAAGCCCCTGGCGGGCCAGGCCAGTTTTGTTACCTGCTGCGTCCGCAGGTCCGGCCAATCGCGGCTCCCACTGGCCGCGGTTTGCCACTGCAGGCCAATGGGAGCTGCTGGAAGCGGCGGCCAGCACATCTCTCGGCCCACGGTGCTTCCAGCAGTTCCCATTGGCCTGCAGCGGCGAACCATGGCCAGTGGGAGCCGCGATCGGCCGGACCTGCAGACGGGGCAGGTACACAAACCGGCCCGGCCCGCCAGGGGCTTTTCCTACACAAGCGGCGTCCCAAGTTTGGGAAACACTGATCTAAAGCATGACAAAAAAGGAACTTACCTTGCATGATGGTATTACCACAATACTTGTAAAAACATTACTGACTGGTCTCTTCACAGGAATTTCTTGCTAAAAGTTCTTTGAGAAATTTGTCACCTTCTAATCCAAAATGTAATTGGATTGTAGCTCCATAAAAATGTCCTCTGCCAGTGCCACCAACCAGAGAAGGCCATGGTGCACTCTACCAGTCAAAAAGGGGGACATAGTCAACATGGAAGGCCCTCCTATAAAAGCACATTGGATTTCCCAGCTATCTTACTTAGGGTACATAAAAGAACTGATTTTAGATATCCAGTAGTTAATGCAGCCTTGTTGTAATGTAAGTGAACCCTGCTGCATTTCACAAAGTCCAAAGAGTCAACTTATTTCTGGTAAAATGTCAGGAAAATTAAGCATTCTCCTTAGATATCCCAGTTGACATCCTGAACCCAGTTATGTGAGATTTCAGAGTGCAATACAATGGTGCAATACAAAAACAGCAGATTCCACTCCTATGGAAGGACTTCTCCTAACCCTTCCTTCCCAGCAGACCCAAGACCATGTGAATATTATTTTAAATGTTGACGATATTACATAATGTTTTAAAACAGGATCAAAGATGAAAAAGTTTCCCTTTTCTGTCCCACTCACTCCCCACCCCCACAAGCAAACCCCCCTGCTCCCTCCCCCCAAAAAATACCCCCCCACACACAATCAAGATCAGCCTGTAGTGTGCAGAAGTAAAGTGGATTTTTTTTAATATACCTGATCAAAATGGATTGTTAGTCATGCGAGTTTTGAAATCTGCCTTTTTTTACTACTTGCAATTGCAGCAGGGTAAATGTTCCTTATTTCAGACAGTAGATTATGTAAGAACTCCTATAGACTTCAATACTTAGGTTATTGTCATATGAGCTGTTCTCCTTCCCCTCTCTCCTCCTCCGCTTTGGCATACAGAATAGCTTGCACAATTGCTAGTTGTGAAATAGTACTATCAAAGAATTTAAGGACAGAATGCAGCTCCATGTGGAGCCCCAGAGCATTTCAGTGTTATACCTATTGGGAGATGCTTTTTTTCTTTGAGAAGACTGGAGATGAACTAAAAGGGCCTATCATTCTTTCCATCCAGGATTTCTGTTAATAGCTCCCTTCCTAGTTGGGGTAGTTGTTCTTTTCTGTTAATTCAACCCTGGTGATCTGCTATACGCTGAAGTGTAAAAGCGGAACTTCCTGATCTTGTCTCCTCTTCCCATCCTAGGTGTTCTCTTTTGGGGGAAAAACATTCTCCCTGAAAAGAGATGGGTGAACCTCACCAATTAAATTACATTTTGGCTATATTAGTAAAACTAGATTATATTCACAAACCTTTTTATTCTGTGTAGTTTAAATCTAGGTGCACTTTCCCAGAGTGATTAAATTTAAAAAGCAAAACTTGTTTGTATATGTATATGTGTGTGTGTGTGTGTGTGTGTGTGTGTGTGTGTGTGTGTGTGTGTGTGTGTGTGTGTGTGTGTGTGTGTGTGTGTGTGTATAAAAATACATACAGCATATAGTAAAATAGACATGGTATCTATTTATGCCAGCCTGGCTTTTGAAGCAGCTGTTTTAACCCTAATTATATAATTTTACTATATGCTAGTATTTTCCCCTCTAAGAACACAGACCCAATAAGTTTCAAGAGTGTGATGATGTTTGAACCCACACTAACATCATATGTTTAAAAGTCAGGTAAAATGAAATGGCCTGTCCCTATTTCTGACTTCACAATACTGGGTCTCCAGTTGGGAGAGTGAAATGAGCCAGATCTCCTTATGTCACCACTTCTGCTCTTTCATAATTAGCTGTCGGTAGGACATGTTTGTGTATGCCCTGTACGTTCAGGGGGTTGGGGTGGATCCCTCTCTCCTCCCCCCTCACTCCCATGACCTTTCCCAGTGCTTGCCAAATGGGCTAATCCAGGTTAAACCAGACTACACTGAGGAAGTAGATATATATTAGTTTATTTTATCTTCTTTTAATTGGTCTTCATTCTGTTTTTTTAAAGTGTCTATGCAAAGTGAAAATGCAAAACAGCACACTCCTACATAGCTTGTGTGCACCAGAAACTGAAATCTCTGAAGGATCATAGTATAAAACCAAAACAGTGCCATGTCCTTGGGCTCACACATGCATGCAGACAAGAAAAGCACTGTAGTGCTAAAACCTTATGAAAATCTTGCCATATTTGCTATTTTCTCTTGTATCAAGATTGCATGCTGGTATTTCTAATATACTAATATGATATGGAAATAATGGCACGTCACAGTTCTTTCATCATATTGTATCACTGCTTTATCATATTAGGCTAATACACTGCGAGAGTTGATAGAACCTCTCCATGCCAAATCGGATCCACTTCTCTTGGCACTGAACTGATTGGACTCAGATTGATAAACTAATGATTAGAGAATTTAGATCGGAGAGAATTGGCACGACGGAGACTCAACTTCAGCCTCTTGCAAGCAACCTAATGGCCTCCGTTCAGAAAGTTTAATTCTTCTTGAATAACTTTGATGTTTATAAAAGAGAACAGACATTTTAAAGCATAGACAACCAAATGTCTGGATATGGGGACTCCAGGAAAGTGTTAAAGGGGCAGACCTATTACCAGTCTTTTGAAGAATGCATCCTTTCCACAATGGGACTAGGCACAAAATCATATCCTGTCTACATGGAGCGCAGTTGCAGAAAATACTGCCCCCTGCATAGGAGAACAGAAGGGGAAGAGGGTCATGGCAGGGGAAGGGCTCTGATGACACACATTTGTGTTCTGCAGACTTCAAGGAATTAAAGAGGGATCAGCTATGGTAACTATAAAATCCTGTTGTTTATATGGACTTCAGTGACTTCATTCAGGCAAAGCAGAGAAAGCTAATATAACTTAAGGTACTTCACATAAGTGAAGGAAGTTAACTTGCTGTATCATACTAAATTAAGTGTATTCTTCCAAGTCAAGGTGTGTACCAACTATTTGGAGACTTAATATATGTTTAATGATTTATAATGAATTATCAGAGGGCACACTGAAACTGATTTGGATGACAGTGATGGAGAAGATACCTCATGCTGGGATTTATTAGACTCCACAGATACAATCTACAAATCCTCTTTATCTTCTAGGACTTACATTTGAGTGATGCTGCCTCACAGAACAGGCGTCAAGTATTCTCTGTATAGCACTCGCACTCCATGGGGTTGTTTTGGGGCCAGTATTTGTCTGGATGTCACTCAAAGTAGATTCCAATATTGTTATTTATCATTATGTTCTGGCTCCCCTATGAGTTAATGTTTGCCTCTATCTCTGTGATTAGAATGTGGATTTTCCTTTATATATTTGGCTACGGGTGTATTGTAATAATGTTAATGCTAATTACTTGATATTTCATATTATCTTATGGAGAGATACTTTTAAAAATGTATTTTGAAATGTTTTCCTTCTGTTGGCTCAATGTATGGTATTGCATTCTGTTAATACCAATAAAATTATATATATATATATAGTTATATATAAATATTTCCCTTTTATATATAAGTAGACTATGCTTTTTTCCTCACAAATAAGAATTGTGCAGTGAATAAAATTGCATCTCTCTGCTTTATAGCAGTAACAAAACTATAATAGTTTTAATATTAATTTTATAAAATAAAAATCCTGTATACTATGACGTATATGCTAGTTGGATATTCATCAGTATGCATATTGTGTTTCCATTTAACATTAATGGGCCTGTCACAAGTCAATCTATATATTTAACAACATAGTTTTGACATCTTTAATTGTTACCAATCAAGAAACTGAACATGCCTATTATAGCAAAGTATGCCCACTGTTACTTGTTTACAAAATTGTACATTGATATAGTTTTTGCCTGTTGACCAAACAGATGAACCCACCGTGTTTTTATTAATTACGTATCCTTAGGAATTGATTTTTAAATATAATTTACTGCTCTTTCCAACACTTGACAAAGGCAGAATTCATCTCTTTATATAATGTTGCCTTTGAAATACTTGCCTCTGCCAGTGTCGATAAATCAGTGCTAAGCGCATAAAGATTCTGCAACCTGAAAGATTTATTGTTAAAACCTTGCTGGAATGCCCTGCAACCTGAACCAGTCCTTTGCATCCTGTCATTAAACTCCAGAATTAGTTAGAAATGAAATGTTTTGGAAATGAATTAGAGTACCAGAAGCCAAGATAAGAATCTAAAATGTCCTTTGGCTGCCATTTTGGGTTCCACTGATGGCTCATTTACTGCTTTTGCCAAAGGCCATAAGGAGCTAATATATCTGCCCCACTGTGCATTTTAACTTCAGCTTCATTTTTTCCTCTCACAGACTGTATTGAATGAGCATTACCATTTTTGAGAGGGATTCCGAAGGGCTGCAATTAGCAGCCCATGACATTAATTGCATACACATTTGTCAAATATATTTTCTGTATGCCTTAAAATAAAGTTTGGAAAATGGCAGTTAATGTTTTTTTAATGAAGACCGTTGATTTATTAATTAGATTAGGGTTTTTTAAGGTATTTTCTGCTTAATAAAAATATCTATATTACTCATTGGCAAATTACCCAGCTTTGCCTCTGCATACCCTTTGTCCATAAGCTCTGTTACTCCGTTTCCTGTGGGAATGCACTCATGTATTCTTCCTAATGGATATGGGACAGATGTCTCTTCCATCATGATTATGGTACCAATTCTGGGAGAAAGTTTTTTGTTAAAGTGTACATGTTCCATGTTCAAAAGTTTATTCAGCATCTGGACATTTAATTGCATAAGAAATCTGTGGTAAAGAGTATATTGCTGTTAAATTTTTGTTGTTGTTTTAGGTTTTTTACCAAAGGTGCTATGTAGGAACCCAGTCCTAGGTGGTGCTTAGAGGAGAACAGACTACAGTGGTGTTGAGGGCACTCAGCACCTGACAAGCTTTACATCTTTCAATGTCATGCCTTAAATAAATAAAATGTAAATTAAGGTACAGATTAATTAGTCTGAGGTCTCATCAGTGCCTTTATCAGGTAATCTGCAAGAACATTGGCATATATGACATGTTTAAATAAAACCTATGAGTAAAATTTTCAAAAGGGCTTAAGTCCAATTTTCAGAAGTGCCTAAGACACTTTTGAAAATGGATTTGAGGCTCCGAAGTGAGTTGGACGCTTATGAAAATTGGACTTAAACTTTTTTGGAAATTTCACCCTGTGTTGTAGTTTCCAGGGAAGTAAAGCATAACAGATATGACATTTACGATCCCTGTGGAGTAGGGTTCCTGTTCTCAGCGAACAGGTGATGTACTAGGATTAGGTACTCTATCCAAACTTAGTTAGGTACCAACCCTACAAACCTTGACAGATATTGCTGTTGTACAAGAGTGAGTGTTGCTCGAATTGGACTGATGAGTAATGTAGCTATGTCCAACTGTCCCTACCATTTGTCATTTAACCTTTTGCAACGTTGTATGCCCTTACAGTTTAGGTTTATGAAAAGAATGTTTTGCTGAAGAAATAATTGCTTCCAAATGGTTGCTGCTGGACTAATCCATAGGGAAATCATTATCCATTTAAAAGTGTCAGTGCCCCCATCTATACAGTGACACAAACTGTCTCTCCAGTTGCACTGTCCCCTGAATACTTCACCTGTCTTTCAGGGTGGCATGGTTTTACTTTGTCCCTGAACTGTGGAGAATGAGAGGAAGCTTGCAGGGGAAATGGTAATGGTGAATGCAATGTTTATTTCACTTTAACAGTTTGCATCAAAATTAAACACTAATTTCAGCATGTAGCATAGAAAAGAAACAGGAAATTGACAAGAGAGCCTCTTTCATTATGTAAAATTTTCCCAGTGAGGCACTAAAAAAAACAGCAAATAAAAATTAAATTGACATTGCCGTATGGAAGATAATGTAAGTAAATCACTTAAACCAAATATTAAAGGATATATTTATAAATATTTCTCATTGCCAATAAATTCTGCTGCTAATCATCAGTTTCTTGTTACTGTTAGGAATTTTATTTTTATTTGAATTTTATTTTTTCTATGCACTTTTTGCACTCATTAGTACAGGCATACTTATGTGAAGTTCTGGAACATCCTTCTAATGGGAACAGTGGGGGCAAAACACCTAACTGGCTTCCAGACTGAGCTTGATAACTTTATGGAGGGGATGGTATGATTAAACTGCCTATAGTGGCATGTGGTCCATCTGTGACTGCTAGTAGCAAATTTCACCGATGGCCAGTGATGAGACACTAGATGGGGAGGGCTCTGAATTATTACAGTGAATTCTTTTCCGGGTGTCTGGCTGGAGGGTCTTTCCAACATCCTCAGGGTCTAACTGATTGCCGGGTCAGATTGGCAGAAACTCTGCGGGGTGTTTGCTTTTCTCTGCAGTGTGGGGCATGAGTCACTTGCTGATTTAAACTGGAGTAAGTGGTGGATTCTCTGTAATTTGAAGTCTTTAAATCATGATTTAAGGACTTCAGTAACTCAGCCAGGGCCTAGGGGTGCTGTGTGTCAGGTTCTGTGGCCTGCAATGTGCAGGAGGTCAGATAGGTGATCATAAAGGATCCTTCTGGCATTAATGCCTCTGAGCTGATGCATCACAAGCACTGGAAGTTAAATAGCCTGAGAATGTACGCTCTTCAGGGCAGGGATCGTATTGGTATGTGCTTGTACTGTGCCTACCACAATGGGGCTGAGGCCTGTAAGGTGTTACTTCAATACGATTCATATACCTCAGACCCTACAAAGATTAGGAATCTGGTTCTCCCCTTATTTACATCAGTTTTATAGCTCCTTTGATTTCAAGGAACCAATTTCACCAACAAAAAGAGGAGAATCAGGCCCTAGGTCTCAGATGATGAGTGTACCATTGAGCTCTGCTGTGCAGACTTTCTTGAGAATTTCCTCTTTGTCTTGAAGGTTACATAATAGGAGTAAATAGGACATGGCTATAAATCTCCCAGATACACTTCCTCTGCCCAGGAGGCAGTGGTGTAGCCTGTTACCTTAATACTCCAGTCCTCTGATTCTCCAGCTGCTAAAACTTACTCTGGAAATGTGTATTGCAGCTTGTTTTTAAGGGCAATCCTCCCATAATTCAGTGAGAATTCTAGAAAACTCTTTTCTACCCCCCAAACCCTTCTCAGTACACAGGCCTCTCTGAAGCACTCATTCATCTCTGCTTTGTTGACTAACTTAGTGGCAGCTCTAATGTTAAAACATTATATAATACACAGGTTAAGAAAAAAGTGTCGGTACATCTGGGTAGTGCTTAGATTATCCACAAATACAAGTTTTGTTTTAAAAGTCATAAGATACATAGAGTACATAATCAGCAATGAACCAAATTTAGGTGAATAAATTTAACAATAAAGTTGCGATATTAGCATCCTACTAATTTGAAAGAAGAACAAAAAGGAAGGGGATTGCAAGAAACAGAGAGGGCAGGAGAGGTAGAAGGCGAAAAGGGGAGGGAAGACGCAAAGAAAAGTGATCTGCAGAATTTCAAAAGAAGCCCAGAGATTAACACAGCTTGCATTTACCTTTGAAAAAGGGCTCATTTTAAGAAACAAAATAACATTCAGACCTTTATTTTACTGTAAGTGCAGAGAAGAAGGTGGTAAGTGATATAGGTTTCCTTTTGCACTTTAATAGAGGAATCTGCCCTAAATCATGCTGACCAGCTGATTAGCATTTGGTTTCCATGCAGACCAGAATTGTATCTCATTTTACCTCCTGCCTACTCTGTGCTGTACTTAAACAATGTGCCAATTGTTCTTTTCTCAGTAATCACCCATGGGAACTACACTGCTCTCCTACTATGAGCTGATTTTCCATCTAACTATGGCTTCCTTTATAAATGTGCTTCACAGAGATGACTTCATGTGCAAATGCAGTCTCCTCCTAAAATTTTACCTTCCGCTGGTTTGAGTGGTTCTCTTCGTTTGGTTTAGGGTATGACTACACTGCATCAAAACACCCGTGGCTGCCCTGTCAGCTGACTTGGGCTTTCCGGTGCTATCAAATTACAGTGTAGACATTCAGGATCAGGCTGGAATCTAGGCTCTGGGCCCTCCCCCTTGGCTTCTGCCCGAGCCTGAACATCTACACTGTAGTTTGATAGCCCCACAGCCCAAGCCCTGCGAGCCCAAATCAGCTGACGTGGGCCAGGCACAGGTGTTTTATTGCAGTATAGATATGCCCTTAGACTAAATCGAGAGAGAGAAAATATCCAGTTTTGTCTGCCAGTCTTCTGTCTAAATAGATGCAGAAACTATTTAAATTCCCGTTTCTTTGAATTATAAACTTTGATTTTTTCCCCCCCTTTATGTAATGTAAACTTATCTTAGGATCCCTGTCACGTGAACACTAACCCTTAGAGTACTGAAGGTGAATTTATGGTACCCTGGCATTTTGCACTAAAGCCTGGGCTACACTAGCGGGGGGGGTTCGAACTAAGATACGCAACTTCAGCTACGCTATTCACATAGCTGAAGTCGAAGTATCTTAGTTCGACTTACCTGGCCTCACGGTGGTGAGTTGACTGCCGCGGCTCCCCCGTCAACTCAGCTTACTGCTCCTGCCGAGGTGGAGTATGGGCGTTGATTCGCAGATCAATTTATCGTGTCCAGATGAGAAGCGATAAATCGATCCCCGATACATCAAACACTACCCGCCGATCCGTCGGGTAGTATAGACATACCCTGAAAATCTGAAGAATAGGTTACTTCTCTTCAGTGTCTCTTCCCATCCATCCAACCCAACCAAATCCCACCTTTTTACTCCTTATACCTTCTTGTTCTCCCTTCTCTAAACATGAGATCCTTCCCATTTCCCTGCTTTTTTCCCTCAGCCCTTCTTTTGTTGAGCACCAGAAGATGCTCCCAAGCAGAATGCTGCCTCACCCTGCTCACCTGTCTCCATGTTCTTTTTCTGATTGCCTTATTCATACTGGTCCTGCCCCACTCCAAGCCTGACATCCTGATGCTTCTGCTGGCTGACCAACTGAGCAAGGGTTCGGGAATTTTGAATAAGGGGATCAGGTATCATGTTTTAGGCCTTGTCTTCATTAGCAGTTCACGTGTTTGCTTACTATGTATTAGCTAAATCCCAGACACCTGGTGTTTATCTCAACCTGCTAACACATGTGACAACTACAAAGTGCCTTGTCTGCACTGGGATTTTACCTCATGTTAGTTACCATGTGTTAGCTTAACATGTGGGCAACAAACACCTTTTAGTGTGGTCAATGTCAAAAAGGCAAACAAGGAAGGAGGGAAATTTTTGCATGGGGGTGGAGGGAGGCTCAGGACTTCCTTTATCTAATATTCCCAACCTGCCCACTTACCTGTGCCCAGAAACCCACCCTTGTCCCTGGCATGGCACTCACTAGCAGCCACAAAAAGGTCTTAGAAGTTTTCATGAAGTCAGTTTCCAGGTGCTAAAGATGAATTGTCAAGGCTTTGCTGTAAAGTTCAAAGCAAATCATGTGAGATTTCCAGGGGGAGGTAGCTGTTTAATAATGTAATTAGTGCCTTTTTCTAATAAAATTACCTCCCCAAGATCCTGGGAAAGCTCAGCTGAGCTGGTTTCTCAGCCAGAGAGCGTGACCTCATCAAAAGGAATGAAAACAGGAGTTGAGATTTCAGTGGAGCACAGGGATTTCAGACTGATAATTTTCACCTTGCTCACTCTCTGACATAGAAACTAGTAAGGCTATAGCTCAACTTTCTCAGGGTTTTCAGGAGATGGTAATTTTGCTCAAGTGCATCGTTAATTAATTACAGGTGAGTAGTGGATAAGCGTGTGAGGGGCTGAATAGCTGGATGAAGCATGTAACCAAGTAGCAAAGTTAGCAAAGCAAAACATTTAATTCTTTGAAGAAGAAAACAATGTAGGGAGCCTGGAGGATAGAAGATAGGTGGAGGGGAACTGAGAAAAGGAATGTAGCCACAAAAAGGAAATGGCAAGAGGCAACTGCCTTGATGACCTCACCAACTGCAAAAGCCCTCTTTCCCCAAAATACTGAAGATATGCTCAGGTGGTTGGCAATCCAAAAGGAAAGAGGAACCTAAAGATGAGGAAAGGAATCTTAGTGACATTGGGAAGACCAGCAGAAATATGATGAGCAGGTGCTTAAAAGCCTGCAAGCCTCAAAAGGTGACAAAGTTGTCTGATGAGTGACAAAGTTGAGGGCTGATGGTGTTGTGTTACCTTTGCACAGATGATGTGTGTGCTAATAGTGTTGGATGTAATCTGTAGTTCCTCTGGTACCTTTCTTAACTGCAAAAGCTTCACAGGTCTGTAGTTCATGAAGACCTCTTTAGTGGCGGAGGACTAATGGAAGGTATAAGAAGTCACCTCTGCTGATATAATAATAATAATATGGAAAGCTTCTGAAGAAAATAACAAAACTTTAGAGACTGAGATTAGAAGGGTGATGAGAAATCTATGCTCAGGGCTCTGTGTTTTCTGTGACTCTGTCTATAACATCTATCCCCTGCCACAGAATCATGCTCTAACCCATAAGATTGAATATGCAACCCTCTGAATGTCACTGGTTAAGTGTTGTCTTCCCGAGCCCGCAAACAGACAGTAATACTTCTCAGTGGTCTGGCCTACTCCTGTTCAACTCAATGAAGAGTTACTTCTGAAACCTAATACTGCTATGTAAATAGCAATAGTAACTATTTCACTCTGACCATTTTAGTAGCAATATCCAGCTAATGTTCTACCTGTTGATCTTGGATACACTGGGGAAAATAATGTAAAGAGGAATAATGGAGCAACTGGTTATTGACAAGGATATCTGGGGCAGGAAACTAGTTAACTCCCACCAACCCACAAAACTCAGATCACTCACAAATGGGATTGCACTGCCAAAGTCCCAAAGTGTATCTGCATGTCTTTAACTCAAATCATTTCTCATCCCTTGATGTGGTACCAAAAGCCCCAACCAGAGTCCTGCACTTAGAACGGAAGAATTCCATGCACTGCTACAGACTAGGGACCGAATGGCTAGGGAGCAGTTCTGCAGAAAAGGACCTAGGAGTTACAGTGGACAAGAATCTGGATATGAGTCAACAGTGTGCCCTTGTTGCCAAGAAGGCTAACGGCATTTGGGGCTGTATAAGTAGGGGCATTGCCAGCAGATCGAGGGACGTGATCATTCCCCTCTATTCGGCATTGGTGAGGCCTCATCTCAGTACTGTGTCCAGTTTTGGGCCCCACACTACAAGAAGGATGTGGAAAAATTGGAAGGAGTCCAGCAGAGGGCAACAAAAATTATTAGGGGGCTGAAGCACATGACTTATGAGGAGAGGCTGAGGAAACTGGGATTGTTTAGTCTGCAGAAGAGAAGGAGGAGGGGGGATTTGATAGCTGCTTTCAACTACCTGAAAGGCGGTTCCAAGGAGGATGGATCTAGACTGTTCTCAGTGGTGGCAGATGAACAAGGAGTAATGGTCTCAAGTTGCATTGGGGGAGGATTAGGTTAGATATTAGGAAAAACTTT
Source organism: Trachemys scripta elegans (assembly GCF_013100865.1). Lineage (NCBI taxonomy): Eukaryota > Metazoa > Chordata > Testudines > Emydidae > Trachemys > Trachemys scripta. The sequence continues at coordinate 208,416,619 of NC_048298.1, read as the reverse complement.
TTCACTAGGAGGGTGGTAAAGCACTGGAATGGGTTACCTAGGGAGGTGGTGGAATCTGCTTCCTTGGAGGTTTTTAAGGTCAGGCTTGACAAAGTCCTGGCTGGAATGATTTAGTTGGGAATTGGTTCTGCTTTGAGCAGGGGGTTGGACTAGATGACCTCCTCAGGTCCCTTCCAACCCTGATATTCTATGATTCTATGAACTTTCTCCTCATCAGCTGCAAAAAACCTCCACCTTGAATATCAAAATAATGCAGCTGCTTCTGTGCTGAGTATTATTCAGTTTTACCTTTAATTAAATAAAAAATGTCCGATGTTGAATATACTTGAATCTGCAGCAGAAATTTCATTGTCACAGACTAGCACCACTCTGGTGTAGCAATTGGAGACTTTGCTATAGAATTTAGGCCTAGTGTGCCGCAAAGTACATGTGGGGCTGTTCTATACCCAAGTGAAAAAGCTGCTCAAGAAATGGATGCGGCCAGGAATAACAATCCGTGTTCCAGATTAGGGACTCACCTTCATCAGTGTATGGAAATCCTAAAACCATTTTTTCAGAGGAGCCAAGTGGCTAGAGAAACGCAGTCTGGGACTCAGGCGCCAACTCAGAATAATGAATAACAACCTAATGTTTGCTTATGCTCCCAATACTTCTGTTAGTCTTAAAGGTGCCACAGGACCCTCTGTTGCTTTTTACAGATTCAGACTAACACAGCTACCCCTCTGATACTTAACCTAATGTTTGTGGTGCCATTCTAAAATCAGTCTGTGAATCCCTCTAGGCCTACAGCCCTTCTCCAGAATCTGTTCTGTATCTGAATCAGGTATCCCTGGAGGCCTGATTCTTCCTTAAAGAAACTGTAATGCTAGTGCAACATATCAGACAGCTACAGCCCCAGCTGAGGCCTTCCATTGGCAAATGGATGTATTACTAACCCAGTCACTTAACCATGAGCTAGCGTAGATCAAAGTTAAAAGGGTGACACTCTTAATTTAATCTCAAATCATGATGCTTTTAGGGTACCATGTCCTTTAGAGTATATCTACACTGCAATTAAAAAACTGTAGCTGGCCCATGCCAGCTGACTCAGGCTTGCAGGACTCAGGCCGAAGGGCTGTTTAATTGTGGTGTTGACCCTCAGGCTGGAGTCCAGGCTCTAGAACCCTGAGAGGTTAGGAGGGTCCCAGAGCCTGGGCGGCTGCCTGAGCCCAAATGTCTACACCACAATTAAACAACTCCACAGCCAGAGCCCTGCATGCCCGAATCAGCCGCAGGTGTCTCACTGCAGTTTAGAAATACTCTCAATCTGTGAGATCAGGAGCTTCTAATCATAGGAACCAATTCCGAGAGTAAACTCCCAGCCCCCACCACAGTTCCAGAGAACCACACCTGCCATGCAGACAAAAAAGAAATAGAAGGGAAAGGAGATAGCTGAGTGGGGAAGGGGACAATCTTCCACTCATACCCAAATTCACACCGTGCAAGAGGGTTAGTACAGAGTTACAGCAACCAAACAACAAACATCTACAACAGCATGACAACTGCTACCACATGGATGTTACCATGGTTGCCCTCAGGAAAGGAAGTGAAGGAGAAGAGGGAGTTCTGCCTACCCTCCCTCAGGAACTTTTCTTTTAGGAACCAACAGAGGGGAAAAATGGCTTCAGCCCTCTAACATATGTGTTGGGACTTGGACCTCCATGTTAATATTTAACTGTCCATGAACTGTCACTCTTGTCCCTCATCCTTTGCCCCTTTGTCATGGAATAATTAGGGAAAGAGAATCCATCCCTTCACAGCTTGTATATTTTTAAAGTCTTTGGAAACCTTAGCAAGATTTAGGTATTTAAAAAAGTAAAAAAGTATCTGACATCACTAACAAAGGGGCCTAAATGCAGAGCGAATCCTAAATGCTCAGAGCCACCTCACTGGCTCTCTTTTCCTCACTGCTCAATCCTTCACACCAAAGCCCAGCCCTACTCCAAAATGCAGATGACTACCCCAGTCCCTAAGTGATATCAGTGCCTGGATGAAGATAAACTCAAGAAAGATGGAGGTGAGGTATGTGGATAGAGGGGAAATATTTCAAAGAATTGGCTGACACCATACCACTATCCTTTGAGTACATCTGTCTGCCAGTCGTCAGGATGGGGTGCAGACGGGGGCCTTTTGGACTCTTCATGGCTGCCAATATCAGGATAGCGTCTGCTACCAAATATACCATTTTCCATCCAGCCAAAATGTTCCCCCCATCTTAAATCATTGATCTGGTGATAGTGATACCGCAAATGGAAATTCTCTTGCCCAACTTGCCCCTCAGGCCCTTTCATAGATTCATTGATGGCTTCTAGGTTCAATTACTGCATAATTCTTTATCTTAGCATGAATGTGACAGCCATGAAGAACTTCAGTTGATGTTGACAGTGGCAGATTGACTATTTAGTAATACAGGCTGATGCAAATACTTCACCTGTGCTTTTTGGAACTGCCGAGTTACAGGTGAATTTAAGGTACTGCTCTTCTTATTCAAAACCCTAAATGGGTTAAGCCTAAACCATTTCAAGGACTGCCTCTTAATTGCTCATCGGGAACACTGGGATTTTCAGTAACTTGTGAAATGCATGATAGGGTTGAGAGATTTCTTAGTGGCTGGCCCCAGGCCATAGAACACCCTGCCACAAGAGATTACCATGCCATTGAATCTGGACAGCTTCAGGCTAAATTATAAAAACTCATCTCTTCAGCATAGTTTTCCCATAATAACTACTAACCACCCATGAGGAGAAAGCATGGTTATATGAAACAAAAATTGTTGCTGGAGGAAAGAGACTGGAGAAAGATCCACTTTTTATATAACAAGGGAGAAAAGGAAGGGAGAAACAGACAAAATAATATGCTGTCAGATTTAGCTAGCTTTATCCAGATTTCTTTGTAAATCACTCAGATACCATGAAGATAGCACCTTAGATCGATAGAATTACACATTGGAAGATGCAAACAAATGTGAATACACGGACCATACTAATGTTCCTCTTCATTATAATGTCTCATGGAAATTCTAAAATTGAGGTCTGGCGACATTTCTAAAAAAGCAGAAAAATCAAGAACACAAAGGATTTGAGCCAGTGTATTCGTATTCACTTATTTAGTCTTTTCCTTTTATTTTAACCATTAACAGTTTTTATAAAAGAAAAGGAAAAAAAAGATGATGCATCTTGTCATTTTGATTTGTCTTTAAATGTTGCCTACATACATATGTGATTAAATCAGTGACTGTCTCCCAGTAGCATGTTATATAGTAAGAGAGTCTAGGGGAAAAACATGCAACAACCCAAAGGCTCTTTTCAAAGCCACAACCTCTCTCTCAGTTGAAGAGCTGTAATCCTTCCTCACGTATAGGACGATTAAAACAAAACGTGTGCTTGACCAATTACTATTAGATTAAAGAAATGTACAGAAGAGTCAAAGGACTGCGTGTCTTTGAGGATTTCTGCTGATATTAATGATTGTAAAGTGCTTTGAGCATGTAAGGCGTTCTATAAATGTAAGTATTATTCTGGGAGACAGTTTTTTTTTCTCTCTAGCTTCCCTGTTTGAAACTGACCCAGGTGAGTAGTTACTATACTGTGTGATGTTTGTTTAGCCTCTGTGAAATGAGTAGTTGGTCTCAGTCCAGTTTGTGGTTGGCATGTATCTACCCCCCAGAAAGCTGCTGTCACCATTAGCAGCGTTAGCATCCTTGTCCATAGTGTTAGTAGAAAAGCTAATGTCTGAGTATACACGGAGACTGAAGCCCCAGTTCAGCAGGGTACTTAAGCATGTGAGTGCTCACGTTTAAGGCACTTAACTTGTGTGCTTAAAGTCAGGCATGTGCTTAAGTCTGAATGACCATCTCATTCCCACAAGTGGTTCTTTCAGAAGCTGGTTGAGGAGATTGGCAGGTTAGGTTCAGGTGGGAAAACATGCACTACTGACAGGGAAGAAATGAGGTCTCCTCTCTCTAATGCCATCTTATCTTTTAGTGCTTTCACAGGCAATATTTTTTTAAACAATATGTGCAGGAGAATCAGTGAGGCAAAATTAATAGCTCATCCTTTCTCCCACCCGTTTGAGTCTGGTCTACTTAGGGCTGGTCTACACTGGGGGGGAGGAGAGGGATCGATCTAAGATACACAACTTCAGCTATGAGAATAACATAGCTGAAGTCAACGTATCTTAGATCAATTTACCTTGGGTCCTCACTGCGTGGGATCAACAGCCGCGGCTCCCCCATCGACTCTGCTTCTGCCTCTTGCTCTGGTGGAGTCCAGAGTCGACGAGGAGCGAGTTTGGGGATCGATTTATCGCATCTAAACGAGATGCGATAATCAATCCCCGATAGATGGATTACTACCTGCTGATCCGGCGGGTAGTGAAGATGTACCCTTTGTACAGTTCCTAACACAACAGGACCCCAATTTAAGCTGAACCTCTAGGAATTAGTGTAGTGCAAAGGATAGTACAGGTGACTCCATATATTACTTTTTCACATGTGCATGAATAGGGACAAAAGAGAGAGAAAATGTAATGTCAATTGAAGAAGCAAAACAAAAACAGTCTCCTCCTCCCCCCCCAACAAATCCTAGGGGAAATGCCGCCTCCTGAACTGCAGCACATTTTTACTTTGTTTTTGAGATCCTTTTTGTATCCTCTAAAGGGAAAAAAAAAAACAAGACAATGTTAAACCTCCTTCCCCTGATTATTTTTCAGTCGGATCTCTCACCTGAAGTTCCTTCTCATTTGGTAGGCTGCTCCTATTGCTCTCATTTCTTGTAATAACTTATGAATTTACTATTATGGTTAATTGTAATTAGAGTGTCTATTATGACAGTAAACTTATACCCTGTAATCTTTTTCTTCTGCTTTGTAGAAAGCTTTGTATTGTCAAAAGTTTTGCTTTTGTTTCTCTTGAAAAGTACCGTATCTAAAAGTGATTTACGTAAGCAATAATTAGAGAGAAAAATAGCTTTAGGTAGTGTTTGACTTGCAATACTTTTGAGGGGGTGCGGATTTTGGCAGATGTGGAATACTCTCCCTATATGTGAAATGATCCCTTTCTGGGTTTGTTAAAAATACTGCTTTTAGGGAGGCTTTCATGGGTTTTTAATAACCATGTTAATTATACACTGTTCCTTTCTCTTGGGTTTTTTTTTCCTGGTTTTTTTAAGCTGAAACTGTAGAAGAAAAGCCAGCAGACTCCTTGCAAGATTTGTACAGAGCCTTGGAGCAGGCCAGTCTGTCTCCTTTAGGAGAATACCGGATTTCCACCAAGCTGGAGTACAAGAAGTTTTTTATAAAAAGATGTAGCGATCCAGTAGTCAATGAAAAACTGCACCAACTGCGAATTCTGAAAAGCACTTTAAAGGTGAGATAATAGAGGGTGGGGAAATCCCACCAAAGAGTCGGATCTTATTATATTGTATTCAAAGATTAACTGTACTTAGCTGGAGGGCAGTCTGAATCTTGTGTGTGAAAAGAACAAAAGAGAGACATGGGAAAATGCTGTTCTCAGAGCCGAGAAAAAGTGTCTTGGGGTGGGGGGGAGGAATCCGTTTTATTTCTCAATAGATAAAATCTCTGTGAGCTCCTGCCCTACTTAGTTAAACATGATTTGATCTGAAATTTTCAGACGAGGTATTAATCCCCCTTTTTTCCCAAAAACATTTTTATTTACTAAGCTAAACGTGCTATATCATTACCAGAGAGTAAGCTTAATTAAGGTCAATCATTTGGAAAGTGGCAGTTTTATTTACAATGTTGCTGCTCGATGATTACTAAGCTTGTCTAGAAAAGAATTGAACATTTGTTTTCTGCCTGAAGGTGGCACAAAGATTTATGACATAAATGGCCGTAATGATACATACAAATATTGTAAAAATGGCCCTATATTTAAAACAGAGCATTTGTATTTTGAAGTTTTAACCACCTTGTCTAGCCCCTTGATCATCACAAAGTTATCGCAGTGCATGCTATTCCGGATTACACCAGGGACGTTCCTTTAAAGCACAGCAAGCAATAGATACTCTTATGCTGGGTCTTCCTTGAGGCCCAGTTATCTATATTAAATTTAACTTACTACATTTTAAGCCACTAGATACTAAATAAATTGGCCTTTGGTAGCAGCTTTCGTCTCAGAGTGCTTTAAAAAAACATTAATGAATTGAGTCTTTCAACCCCCCTGAGAGGCACTTAAACAGTATTATCTCCATTCAATACGGGCCTGATCCTGCAAAGACTTACACAGAGGCTTAACTTTACTCACTGTAAGTGTCATCCCATTGAAGGCAATAGCACTACTCAGAGTATGTAAGGTTAAATGTATACATAACACTTTGCAGAATCAGGACCTAGAGGGGGAAAGTACGGCTTTCAAGTGGCTTTCCCAAAGTCTCACACAGGAAGTCTGGGAAAGTGCCAGAAACAGAACCAAGTGTTTTCTACTTCCTGTCCTGTGCCTTAATCACAAGACTGTCCTTCCTCCTGGAAGGTGCAAACTCACTGACTAGTAGTAAGGAGGTACAGAATACCCATGATTTATTAATACAGCACCCGGGAAGCACAGTGCGGTAGTACGAGCACAGGTCTGGAAAGCAGGAGTTCCTATGTTCTAATCTCAGCTTTGCCTTAGTTTGCCTATCTCCAAAATGAATATGCAACTACTCTGGGGAACATTAATAAGCTATTGTTTGCAAAGCACTCTAAACATGAAGATTGCTTTCTACATGTTAATAATATTTTAAATGTATTACTTCTTGTTACCAGCCTCAAGTGTATCAGGTCAAAGACAGAACAGGCTGTTTGTTTTTTTAACTACATCCATCACCCTTACCAAAATGGATGAAAGCTTTAGCATATGTTTACAGTTATCATGGAACAGATAAATTAGCAGTGGGGACCCTGAGGCTTCCTGTAGGAATAAACGGTAAAGGAGAAGTTGTTGATGAACAGATCACTACTATAGGGAAGGCCTCGTGCTGTATACCTCGGTGATAATTGTATTATTAAGGCTTGATTCTGTTGCATCCAGCTGCCCTTGGCTGCAGTAGAGTGGAGTGACTGCAAGGGAACCTGGAGCCTGCTCTGATCTACACCTGCTGGCTATGGCCCCTCAAGAGCCAGGGATTGTTAAGAGCATAGCACAGAGCCGCCACACACCTTCTCCACCCACGTGCACCCCAGTCAGCAGGGGAATAGGGTACAAGTGGGCTATTCTGGCTCTGAACTTGCGGAGGAGATCCGGCCAGGTTCTGGCCCCAGGGCTATGTCTACACTGTAGCTGGGAGGTGTGATTCCCAGAGCCAGTAGACAGACCCATGCTACTCAGCTCCAACTAGCATGCTAAAAATAGCAGTGTGGATGTTGTGGCTTAGCCTAGCCGTTCAAGTCCAAGCCTGCCTGTACACTTGGATCTGAGCTCAGGCAGCTAGCCTGAGCTACCACCAGTGGTGCAAGGTCTACATTGCTATCTTTAGCGGGCTCGCTCATCTCAAGCCGTCGCAAGCCTGTCCACCCGTGCTGCGAATAAGTGTAGACATATCCTTTATGCTGGGAGGAAGTTGCACTGGGCCAGAGTATCGGGCCTACTAGATGTATTTATGATCTTTAATGAAGAGCAGTTATCTAATTAAAACATCCTCGAGGCAAGGGATAGCTCAGTGGTTTGAGCATTGGCCTGCTAAGCCCAGGGTTGTGAGTTCAATCCTTGAGGGGGCCACTTAGGGATCTGGGTCAAAATCAGTACTTGGTCCTGCTAGTGAAGGCAGGGGGCTGAACTTGATGACCTTTCTGTCTCTTCCATTTCTATGAGATAGGCATATCTCCATATACTATTTATTATTTTTTCACATGTAGTGCTCAGATGCCACAGTGAGGAGCACAGCTGAAAAGCCTCCCTGTACTGATTGATGTCAGGCCATCTGTTTGCATCCCACACACTAACACAGTATTTCTTACGGAATCAAGAAAAGTCAACAGATGGCACTTTAGAGTGTGAAACATTTTAGAAACTAAAGCTGCTAATAGTAAATAGCAAGGGATTTGTTTTTACATAACAGATCAAGGGGTAATAAGAAGGGAAACTCTGCAACCCAAGTGATGTCCAACACCCTGACCCATGTATGACATCATTTTTAAGTAGACCCCAAGAGGCTTAAAATCAATGGCTCACTATGCCCCCTCTTTCTAATGCCTTTGTGTCTTACATGTGCTTGCCCTTTTGTTAAGTTGCTCATCATTTATGAGATACTCTTGCTAGTAATTTATCACTCTCTGTTCTTTTTTCTTTTGCAGGCCAGAGAAGGAGAGGTAGCCATTATAGATAAGGTTCTCGATAATCCAGATTTGACATCTAAAGACTTTCAAGAATGGAAACAAATGTACCTTGATCTCTTCTTGGATATTTGTCAAAACAGTACCCCAAGGGACCCTGTAAATGGCTCTTCTGAAGTAGATGCACTTATAGCCTCTTTAGCACACACCCATTCATACATTGAAACGCATGTATAAGTGTCTTCTTTTTTGTCAATTTGCTACATTCCAATCCTTTACTCAGTGCAAAAGTAGTTTTTCTATCAATATGTGGAAGGTCTGGTAAATTATATTTTAATGTTACTAAGCTGTGTGAAGTAAACCTTACATGGTCCATGATTCCATTGTAATGGGAATTTGTATATTTTTATGCTACCAATGCTCAGCTTGTGTTTAGCTTGTGCAAAACAAATGAACATGGTTTTTAATAAATAAAAATATATTTAAAAAAATAAATTTTGGAAGATGGCGAGCTTTGAAATGAAAGCTCTAGAGGATCAGGGGTTTGTGACTGAAGGTCAGTTGATCTCTTTAAAAATATAATTTTATACTATATAATTCCAGTGTTGCATTACATTTTTGGAGTTCAGGTATTATTTTGATTATGTGGAAAATAAAACATTTTTTTATATTTAATGAAAAACTCTAGGAATTTTCTTAAGTGACAGACAAAAAGGTAAAGCAGTGATCATCGCTGAGTTTTGATGAAAACAGACAAGAATTAGATAAAGAAATAAGGACAAACAAAAAAAATCACTGACACAAGTTCAAGTATCAAAAGTTCAGGTATTAACTATCACATGCTTTTTAAAGCTGGTTTGTAAGAGACCTATAATACGGGTTTATCATCAGTGCAAATGAGTTTCTTTTGTTTGTTTGTATTTTTAATTAAGACCAAATTGTATGTTATCCCCCCTTAATTTTATTGTTGATTCTTTATTATTAATAATATGATTGCTTTTGCACTGATGGTATCAGGTTCATGTGCAGCTTTTTGCAATGACAGCAATCAGACTTCAATCATGCTTGTTAAGGATGTTTAACTCATCCAAAAAAAGTAGCTAAAGAAAAGGATTCCAACTTACTGCTTTCAATCTGAAACACTTCGTCAACTCCCACATGGCAGAGAGGGAGTAAATAGGATTTTTCAGCTAATCTCCTACTTGTTTCCTAACCTGTTAAATTCAACATTGTGTATGCAGGAAAAATGTGATATTAACAAGGTCAAGAATATAATCTGAAAAACTAGTGACAACTAAAAAGCCTCTGTTTTGCTTTTGAAGAGGAACGGATGTCTCCAGCTTCTGCTGAGTTCACAAACCAATTAAAATGTTTTAAACTTACATAAGATTTCAGCTACACGTGAAACAACCCAGGGAACAGGAGTGAAGCATTTACTTAGACTTGTGCACATGCCCTGGAATGGGCATGGAGGAGGAAAATCCTGAATCATGTATTTATCCTTTACCAGCTTATTGTTTATGAAAAGTGAACAGAGCATGACAAAATATTTGTGCTGCTTTTTAATGTTTTGCTGCAGAAGTTAAGAGTCATGACATGGTTTGATAATACTCCTGGCAAATGGAAAAGCACCCATTAGTAGTCCTTACCATGTGTTGTTCACTGAACCAGCGTTAGACTATTGCCTGTACAGCTCAGTGAATGTACTTAAACTTTAAGAGCTCGGATATTTACTGGTAGTGATCTTTGCTGTTGGGATGAAGGCAAGAAAGGAGGAGTGTCTCTCTGTTTGTTTGTTTTCAGATTTTTTTAATTGCATTTTGGATTGCAAATGTTTTGCAGATTTTGCACAATTGTACAGAGGTGTGGCCTTTCTGCAGCCCATTTGAAATAATTCTAATTCAAGTCAACATGGCTGACGAATCATGTATTAATGTTTGTACGGAATTCTGAATCCAGTGTAATATTTGTATCATTTAGAAGAATCTGTTTGTATAAACTGGACATTTATTTACTGCATGGGTACTGACTTGTATATTAAATTTGTGAGGTTTTGTATATTTCTCATAACAGAAAATGCTTGATCTGAAATGAATTGTACTATTGTTCCAAGCATTTACACTCTTGTTATTGTTTTACTGGACCAAAAGTAAATATATTCATATAAAAATTCTTTATATCTGATGGATGTATATGCACATCACGTAGCTGATTCTTTGTTGAAACTAAGGCAGTTTAGACAATGTGGATCCGTTGCTATGCAACAGCTATTCTGCCTGCACTTTACTTTAGAAAAGTCAGCTTGATTGCTGTAAAAGGTGAAAATTAAACATTACAATTTAAGATAGTCTAGCATGAAAGAGAGGAGAACATTTGTCCCATTTGTTATGCTGCCTTCTCTTAATAGAATACTAAATGGACAAATATATTTGGACAGATATATTTTTACTGTATTAACTTTCAGGCTAGAACGGGAACAGTGCAAGATGAACTAAAATAAATTTAGCTTTTAAATGAATATTTATGAAATTTGTTTTGAGTAAATTAAATCTTTAAACACACTCTGGAATCTAGTCACATAACTGCATTTTACAGTGCCTTAAAATGTCCTCCCAACCCATTCCCTATTACTCTGTCAGCATTGCCAACGTGAAGTGAGGCAATTGCTTTCTCTGGAATAGCCAGACATTTAATATAGAATCTCAAAAGAGTCAAGTTAACTTTCTTTCCTTCTTAGTCCTTGATAAAAGTCAAGCTTTTATTACTTCATTTCCCTCTCATATATTGGTTCAACAGTTAAAAAGAATTTCACCAACATCTTGATCATCATCTAGCAGGACACAGTATGCAGGATGTACTCACTTAAGTAGCTGGATAAAGCAACTATTGTTGCATGTTCCACTGTACCTTATAATAATTATATTCATTCAGAACTGGCTGCCTCAGTTAATGTGTGGTTTTGATACAGCAAATATGTACTGTGCCAATACAGAGCACACTTTAAAGCCCCACCCTGAAGGGCATGCCATAACAAAAGCTATTTCACAGAAAGGTCGCTTCCCCTCTTGGTTCATTTCCTATATCAAACAATCAGTGGTTTAATATATAACCATAATTAAGGCTACATTTTATCCAATCCCTCTTCTCCATGCAGTAATTTCTTGCTGATTAGCTAAGGCACGCTCACTTAGCTATTTACTCAAATAATCCCATCCTCTAAGTGTTACTTATTAAAGCTGTTACAGGCAACAGTTTTCTGATATTTATATACTACACTTTCATTTTGCTTAGCTATAGTATAAAATTCAATACCACTTACCATCTGGGGAAATGACCTTTAATTAAAAAAAATAGAGATTACATTTTTAACCCTTGCAAAATCTGACTTTAGACAGCTATTCAATGCTTCCAAGGAAATACAGCATTGGAATTCCTCTACATCGTCCTTTCAGGATGTGCTACTTGCCATATTTGCCCAGGGTAAAACCTGCCTTCAGCTGTACAAGTCACAACACATTTTTTCCCATGCTAGTGCCTGATTTCCTGTCCATAAGCACTGTGTGGGGTGTTTACTAAAGCAAAACCTCAACTCTGTTACATTTAGTGCAGTTGCAATTGTCTTTTTTCCTCTGGGGCTGCCCTGCTGTCCTGTTCTTCAGCTGTTGGAAGCATTGACTCAGAAGTTTGGCTCCACTATTATTGGGTGTCCTTAGTTTCTGCCAATTCTGAGAGTTGTAGCACTGCACACTGCAATCCATACCAAGGTAAGGGAAGTTTGCAAATCTCTTCCCAGCAGTCATTGTCTATATCATAACCCACCACATCTTGGGTTGGCACCTCCTGGGAGTCTTGCCATTTCTTTCCCCCAATGAGAAGTGCTGTTTCCTCTACCACAGCCAGACCATAGCAAAATCGGTCATAGACCAATGGCCTTAAGCGAGTCCACTGGTTTGGGGCAGGGTCATACCTTTCTATTTCAGAGAATGGTTCATACAGTCCTAAAAATGTGAAGATGGCCTCTCTGATCGTTGCCATCTGATGTCCAAATCGAGCAATGCTCATGGAGGCTTGCTTTCTCCACTGTCCTTCCAAGCTGCTCAAAGAGAACACATCCTTACTTGTGTTGGTTTGATCTGTGTATTTGCCACCTGAGATGTAGATCGTGTTCTTGCAAACTGTACAGGCATGGCCATGCATCTTGCATGGCAATTCTGTAGCCTTTGTCCATCTGTCTCTGCTAATGTTGTAGACTTCAACAGATGAATGCAGTGATCCGGTCTCGCCTCTCCCACCAATTGCAAAGATCTTGTTGTCTAGGATGCAACAAGAAAATTGGCATCTCTTTTCAAGCATTTCTGTAATTTGGGTCCACTTGTTAAATCTTGGGTCATAACGATGGACCTTGTTTGTAACTGATAAGCTGGTGCTTTTCATGTCACTTTGCAAATCTGCTGTTTCCCCACCAAGCACATACAGGTAGTTTCCAATCACACACATGCAGTGATTCTGTACTCTGTCCTGCACCTGCGTTAGAGTTCTCCATTTGTGATTGTAAACATCAAAGGCCATCACATCGTTGACCAGTCCCTCATTGGAAGTCCCTCCTCCTAGCAGGATGATGCGCGTTTGCTGGTTTCTCAGGGTGCTATACTTATCCTGCAGGATGGGCTGTTTAAAAACTAGCGAATGGTAGTTTATTGCTTTTATGATCAAGCATTTAATAGGTGGCGTGAGAGACACTTCTGACTGAGTGTAGACTTTTCTCAGCTCTTCCACTGGGATGAGACCAAATCTTATATGTTCTAATAGGTTGCTTCTGTGAATCAACCTGGATTTATCATGCTTCAGCCAGATGAACACTAGATTCAGGAGGCAGGATTCGTTCACCATAGGGACGTCAGGGGATTCTACCACTGCCATCAACGATCGGAAGTTCAGTAAGAGTAGCTCCATGAAATGCAAATCCAAAAGTTTCCAGAGATTACTGATGATGTATTTTTCTGTCGCCGACAAGGCATCTGGAAGATAGAACTTGGTGGCAATGTTGGCAGAAAAACAGCAATTTTCCAGGGTCAGGTTGTTAACCACGTACTGATTGCACAGGCCAATAGCCTCAGTCACTTGCAAGTAACTGGCAGCTTCCAGGGTGTCCTCCAGATTCTCAAAAGAAAGGGGCAACCAGGAGGTATAAATGAAATCCAGGACATGCTGGAGACCGGTGGGTGAGATGACTTGTAGGTGAATGACACTGGCTTTGGATTCTTTTGTGTAGCTTTTGAACATAGCTCTGAAATAATCACTGGAGCAGGCCAGCAGGGACTTGTGTGCAGGAAACTCATTTTCCTTCACCTTCAGTAAAATATCACACATCAAGCCTTCGGCTCTAAGCGTTTGGTACTGGGAGAGCACAGTACTGCAGTGTGCTTTGCAATAGGCCAGGAAGTAACTCATGGTGCATAATACGATGCTTTAAGCTAATTTATTAAAATTAATATGCACCAACCATTTAGAACAGTTGCACAAATCAACTTGTAGGTCCCTTTGTAAGAATGCCCATCAGAGCCTCCATCTATTCAAGAAAAGCCCAACCGAGAAAATCAGGCCCTCTGAGCCTAGCGGGCTAGCTTAGTACATTTGCAGTGAATTAAACTCATTCATTGAATGAGAAAACAGCTGAACTTAGTATCAGCCTTGGGATGCTTACTTTTCTTGCTTCCATTTCATGCAGAAGGATGGAAAGTCCACAGTTGCAGGGAGCTACTGCTTGGCTGGCCATCATGTGACGGATGTGGGAGCTAGATGACAGTCTTTAGACATGGAATTTTGCGTCGGCTCAGACGTCTCTCTCGCTCCTTCTTTCCCTGCAGGCTAATCAAAGAGCTCGTCTGCGGCTGACAGTGCATGCCGTTGAGCAGAAACAGATGAGGGGGGGAAGTGATGAGAACGTTTGCCGTTGCTTTTTCTGTCTGAGCCTTGTTTGTATTTCAAACTTAGATAAGTTTAGATCTCACTGACCGTGGGACAACAGACCACTTTTGGTGATCTTCTCTCACTATGTTAGGAAATCTGGGCTGAAGATCAAATCAGCACCCAGGGAGTAGAGCAAAAGGGATTTCTGAGCATATAAATCTTGTGCCTGGAGGCAGAAAGAGAGGCAAAATTCCATGATTAGTCACTGGTTTAATTTGACATGCATTTCTGAGCCCTTTGGTTTAAATGGTATCACCATAACTCACACCTACCAGAATAGAATGCAAACACAAGCTCCGTGTCATAGCTGTCCAAGAGTTGAACTGAGCCGGGGATGGGGAGAAGGATAGGGAGGGGGAAGAATCTAGTAGTTTTATGAACAGCCTGAGCCGAAGCATCTGTCATTGAATGACCTGAATGGAAATCACGAGAGTAACACATTTGTATAAAGTGGTGACAAAAATAGATCCCATGTTATGTCATAGTAAACTGAACTCTGTTTATAGAGGAGAGAGAATTGGCATCTGTTACCAGCTAGAAACAAATCCCTGAACTTCTGTGGATAGTCCATAGCTGACTATATTAGCTTTTCCACTTTGAGTTTGTTCTAATTAAGTACAAATAAAGGAGGATTATTTGATTTCTCACCTACGCCTTCTGGGATCTAATTCCCACCAGGGAAAGAAGGTGTGGATGGGCTACATATCTTGGTCTCTTGAGACTTTAGCTTTATTTGAGTAGCCCTGGGTGCAGGCTCTGAAATGCCGTGATCTGACAACAATCAGGAGTTTCCTTTTGACACCCTTCCTTCCAAACACTCAAGGCTTGCAAAGTGACAGAGTTGATAAAATGCTAGAGCATCCTGCTGCATTGTGGACCAACAGACTCTGGGGCAGGGGCAAAGTCCTGCAGTTGTCCTTTGCTGTCATCCACAGGTAAAGTTTCTCAGCATTCCAGTGGCTATGTAATATAATTTTTATTCATCCTCTGTACACTGATAGAATTTCACAGCTGATTGGAGTGTTTTTTTCTAGGAGCGTTTGTTTTCACAGTGTTACTTTACTGCTAAGTAAAACCTCAGTAATAGGGCTGAAGATGATTACCGGCTGCAGTAGATAAAACAGGCTGAGTGACTTGCTCATGCATCAGAATTATACAGTGTGTCCTACTCTGACTTTTTTTAAATGTGGGTGTTCATTGCTATAGCATTTTAGAAATGATTTTTCTGCATAGACCCACTTTCTGTTTATATTAGAGACCATAAATCAGGGTCTTATTGAAATAATAATCTGTTTTGGTAACTAGATGAAACTAACACAGACTGGTCAGGGGGTGAGAAAGAGACATTTTTTCTTATATAAGCTTCCTGTTTCTCTAGGAGGAAATTGTAAAACATTTAAGAGGAAATGAAGCAATATTCCGTGATTTAGGTCAAGCAATCTGATTGGCCTAAATTGTTCCCTTTCTTTTTTGCACCAACTAAAAATAAAATGATTCCCCAGTACCATCAAACTTGTGCAGTCAGTCACCCTGTGGGTTCAGAGTGGATGTTAAATGCTACATTCCTCATTGTCATGGTGAAACTTCCTTTGCTTTTGTTTTGTACATGATGTAGATGATACAAGGGTGCAATCAGACCCAGGCTGTTTAAAAGACTCTCGAAACTGCAGCTGATCCATTGTGTCACTGTAACCAGGAAAGGAGATGTGACTGCAGCTGAACGAAATGGGGCTTCTCTATACACAAAAGCTGCACTGGTTTAACTCAAATCAGTAACTGAGGCTTGGTCTACAGCCAGGGTTGCACCAGCTTAACTATCAGGGTAATGTTAACCTACTTAGTTAAACTGGTACAGCTTTCTGTGTTGACACTCTGATGTTAATGCAAGCTGGCTTATATTGGTTTACCTTACATTTTTAAATTAGAAGGGTAGTAGTACCTACTGTAAATAAATAGTGTAAATGATAGATGCAGGCTAAACTGATGTGCGCCAATTTTAAACTGATATGTGTCCACACACAGAGTTGTGCTGATTTAACTAAATCTATTTAACATCATACCTGCAACTGGTGTAACTGCGTATAGACAAACTCTGACTTAAGCTAAATTGATATATGCCAGTTGTAAATGTATTGAAATGTGTCCACATGGGTTTAACTAAACTGATTTAAAATCAATTTCAGCTAAACTGTTGCAATAGTTACATGCAGAGCAGCCCCAGTTATGCCCATGTAAATCTGAAGTGAATGAAAGCAGAATTTGGTTCATTTTAATGGCCACTTAGCTGGTAGAAATATTTGTCTGGGGCATTTATTTGTCTGACTGGTCATTGAATTAATTACAGAAAGATCTAAACATTGGGGTGGTTTATTTTTTTAATGGGGAGTTGAAATAAAATTAAATCTTTCCCAAAGTGTGGTGTTATAAGAGCAGTACCCTCATGCCAAACTGTAAAGTTTTTTGGTTGAATATAATGAGAAAGGTTATAATATATTTTTTTCAAAGTAAGGAACTTTTCTCACTGGTTGGTTGGTTGGCAGATCAAACCCAATGCTTTTACCTGAATCACTAGATAGCCTTTAAAGTTAGGTTAAAATTAATATTTCAATTACATATAATTCAGTGGTTTGAGCATTGGCCTGCTAAACCCAGGGTTGCGAGTTCAATCCTTGAGGGGGCCATTTAGGGAACTGGGTCAAAATCAGTACTTGGTCCTGCTAGTGAAGGCAGGGGGCTGGACTCGATGACCTTTCAGGGTCCCTTCCAGTTCTATGACATAGGTATATCTCCAGACTTGAGAAACCAAACTTTTTTTTTTAAACTATATGCATCCATTAGATTTAGTGAAGCTACTTGGCAGAGACTTTTAGCATATTTTCTATCTAAAATGGAGATGGTCTGGAATAAAACCTTACAGTTCTATGGAAGTACCAAAAAGCCTTCAATACCGTGGAAATGCCAGATGAGAATGGGTTGTACAAAACAGATAAGAATGGGTTGTGTAAAACTTTTGGGCTTTCACTTTTGCAATTATTTTTTCCATTGAAAAGCTGGGAAATATCATATATTGCAAAGCTTTGTCCAATAGCTTTCATCAAATAGCTTTAACAGACCACAAGTTCGCAAATATTTCTATTACCTTTATAAATGTTTCCATTATTTTTTAGGGAAAGGGCACAGAAAAGAGAAAAAACAGTGTACAAAGTTACACAATTAAAACTGGGATCATGAGTGACAAGTAGTTCACAGTAAAACAGTCATTACAAAGAGGTGCCATGGGCAGGATTTTAGCTACAAAATGTTACATAGGAAATCAGCATGTGGTGGGTATTACACTGACACTACAAAGAGATGCGAAGGAAAAAATATGCTGACTTTTGAGCTGCACAAAAGTGACATCATCACTTTAAGCAAATCTTTTTTAGTTGCTGATTGAGCTTGTGAAGTTATTTCTCATATTCTTCCCCCTCCTCTTCTCTTTTTCAGGTGCTCTTTTGTTTGTCTCCCAGGAGGACACATTTAATTAGCATGTTT
Organism: Trachemys scripta elegans; assembly: GCF_013100865.1. Taxonomy (NCBI): domain Eukaryota; kingdom Metazoa; phylum Chordata; order Testudines; family Emydidae; genus Trachemys; species Trachemys scripta. The sequence continues at coordinate 208,398,808 of NC_048298.1, read as the reverse complement.
ATTGCTCCCTCAATGGATTAAATATGTGTTTCTCATTGAATAAAAAGCAGGTTGGGAAAGTTTTTAAACAGGGCTTACATGTCAGAGTGATTGCTGTGGGATGGGCATCAGGGCCAGCTCCAGGCACCAGCGCAGGAAGCAGGTGCTTGAGGCGGCCAATGGAAAGGGGTGGCACATCTGGGTCTTCGGCAGCAATTCGGCGGTGGGTCCGAATGCAACATTATTAACCAGACTGAATCTGTTACCATTTCAGGTAGCAAGTGTCTGATATGAACTCTCAACTGCTGACGTGGAAACGGGAAGTTTTTAAGAATTCCTGGAGTTACATACATCATCGTCTTCATGTTGTTCTTTAAATCCATAACAAAAGCTTAGTTGCCCTGGGAGTGAGTAGTGGAGGGAGAATGCACAGCTGTGCTGTACATATTTAATGTACAAACACACATGCAGGTTTGAATAATTTTAGGCAGTGATGTCACTGGTAAGGAAATAGAACATAATTTTATAGACTGGGTGAAACCCACTGAAATGAACGGTGGAGAAGCTTGTGAGGAAGAATGAATGATGTGCAAGGCAATCCTCGCAAGTAAAGAGATTATTTTTTTAATGCTGAATGACTAAATAAGATTAGGCTTGATTGTGGCAAAGGCACTCGTGATGTGCATTGTATACAGGGCCAGTCTGCCTGGGTTCGTTGCCAAGTGCATGGCTAGCAATCCTCACTGATAGTTTGTCAAGCACAAAACAGAGATTAGAAACAGTTTGTATGGATAACTGGTCAGAGACTTGGTGCTGGAGGCTCGGCTCACCTGGAAGGAAGCCAGACATTGTCCCTCCGCACAGGGAGCAGACAGTCACTATCTCCCACAATTGGGAGAAAGAATCATTTTTGCTTAATGTTTACTTTCTGTTTTTGACTGTGACAGATACAGCACTTTCCTGCAATATCCTTGGCAGACCATATGATATTAAATGTATGTATTATTTTGGGCTGGGATTGTATGTAACCTCTCTAGGAGGGAGATGTGAGACCTGGAAGTTGAAAAGGCTATATTGACAACGAACTAGACAAATATGGACTGTTGGGACAGTAAGTGTTAAGTGGATTTTCTGGGGAATCCCTAGAGAGAAGTTAATGCAAATTCCCCAACTGCTGTTATGCAAAAACCCAGCCTTTTGAAGCTATGCACAAGGCAGCTAGGGTGTCCACTTTACTCCTGGTGTGATCCAGATGGGAAATTTGCACAGGCTCACCCTGCTTGCAGAGGTGAATCAAACCTATTTTTCTTCAGTAGGAACCAGATCAGTCCCTGAGAGATTACTGTCACAGCTCCGGGAAACTGCACCTGTATTTCCCCTCAGTGGCTCAACTCTCAGGCTTTCAGCTTTCTAGGCTGTAGACCCAGCCCTCTCTCCTTTCTGACTGGGGTATTTCCAGGCTGAACAGTATCCTGCATTGACTGTGTTGTTCCTAACAAAAGATAGTGTGTCTCAACAAGCCTGCTTGCTTCTCCCCTCAGAAATGGTTCATGGTGTAATTGCCAACCATTATAAATTACCACACGGCACTTCCTATGCAAGCCTATTGCATTCCTTACCTAAAAGTACTACAGTGAAAACATATTAAAAACAATAAAAGAGCCTACACACATGCTAATAAGCTTACACGATACCACCCCAACTATCTCCAACATGGGCTTTGGCAGGTGAGTCCTTCAAAACCCCCAGAGGGGTCTCTTTTGCGTCACAAGTTCATAACAGCCCTAGCTCAGAACCAGCACTCAGTTTTATGGGCCTCAGTAAGAACATAGGAGCAGCCATACCTGGTCAGACCAATGGACCATCTAGCCCAGGATTCCTATCTTCTGACAGTAGCCAGTGCCAGGTGCTTCAGAGGAAATGAAGAGAACAGGGCAATATTGAGTAAGTCATCCTCTGTTATCCAGTTCCAGCTTCTGGCAGGTGGAATTTAGGAACAGCTGGAGCATGGGGTTGCATCCCTGACCATCTTGGCTAACAGCCATTGATGGACCTAACCTCCATTAACTTATCTCATTCTTTTTTAAATCCAGTTTTACTTTTGGCCTTCACAACATCCCTTGGCAATGACCTGCTTTGCCGACGTGATCAATTTTAGCTGTTTTGGGTTACAATTCATTTTAGTCTTGAACCCACGGGTAATGAAATGTTGCCACCCATATTGTATGACTGCAGGGCAGAAGAACTGTACTTAATATGCCCTAATTGAGGTGGTCTCTTTAATTTACCTCACTTGCTGAGCAGAGTAGAGCTGCCAAATCCAAGTGAAAGGGATGAGGGCAGGTGTTTCTGTCTGGTGGTGTGAACTCCGACTAAAGAGTCCTAGATACCATTGGCCCCTTGTAGAGTCCTTGTTTCTGTTCAGTGCTTGCTAGAGCTGTAGTCACCGACGAGCAGGTCTAGGGGGCTGGACCATTGACCTGGCATAGGGACAATGTGGCAGCAAAAGACAATGCGGAGGGGGCAGCAGCAGTGAGGTGCCCACTACCCATGGAAATCACTAAGCTCTGGGCCAAGTGGTGGAACCTCAGAACACAGGACTGCAGCTTGCGGCAAAGGCAGCAGCAACAGCAGCGGAGATAACAAAAGCAGCAAGAAGTGGTGAGCAGCAGAGGCATTGCTTGCCCCCTTTCTTCCCCCCATTTAGGGGTGGGAGGTGAACCCACGTGGATGCATGCCTGTATTCTGGGACTTTGCTGACTTTGGACAAGCAACTGTGAGGGGTGTGCAGCAGAGGGAAAGGAGAGTGGTGCATTAAAGGAACATTCATTCATCAGACTTTCACTCCGTGAGGTGGGAAATTGAGGCAAGGGACTACTGCTTTTGTTAGGCCTTTCCTCACACCACAGGGACAAAATGGCAGACAAGCAGGGGAAAGCAAAGGGCAGAATGCCCTGCTAACAGTGCAAGCTCGCTGAGAAGGCAAGCCATATCAAAATACCTGAAAACTAACTAGCTTTCATTAGCTGTTAAGACTGCCTGGTCTGCTCATGAGTCTGCAGCTGACCCATCTCCTGAGGGCTCCTATTCACCCTCAGCAGAGCACATTGACTTGCTCTCCATTAAACTGATGGCTGTTGAACTCTCTGGGCCCCCTCCAGCCTCTTCAAGCTGCCACACAGTTGGATTTGGCCTGGATTCCTCTTAAGTATTAAAAATAATCCTTTTGTCAGCAAGAAAGAGGGTTGGTATTCTTCAGCAGGACGCCATGCCCTTTCCAGAGATTTCAGAGCCCTCTGTGAGAAGTCAGTTAGGTTTAATTCCTCCCTTTCCTCATCCTATTCACCCCATGGGACAGAGGGGCAGCATAGAGCCCTTCTGCTGTTTTATGATGTCCCAAGAACCCCTGATGCAGGTGGTAATCATCAGCAACTATTGCCACTGTTTTTTTGCCTCCTTCTTGCCCCTGCAATATGAGAGAGGTGGAGCTAGATGAAGATTTCAGCCAAATGGAGGTACTGTACAAGAGTGAAAAGCTGGTGTAAGGAAGATCAGAATCAAACCCAATGTGTCTGCCTTAGATAGCTTACAGACTAAATTAAGGCTTGACATCACAAGGAATAGTATCATTAGTCTTGTAGGGATGAAGAGAGAGCACCGGAGACAGCAATAAGATCATGCGGTTGCTTTGGTTGGTACTGTGAGCATTTTGACACTCAAGCAATGTTTGCTGATGATACTATTACTAAAGGGGGGAAGACCATGTTTTTCGAACCCTTGAGCCTCACAGCCTGTGAAATCTAGATCTCCCTCACCTCTTAGTAACAGCAATAAAAATTAACAAAATTATGTTTCCTCTGACCAGGTTTTTAATCTGCACAATGGAAAGTAAAGAAATAATTTTGTACTTTCAATCTATGTCACTATTAGTGGAGTTTCACTGCATCTTAGTTCAGCATAAGGGGGTTCCACTGAGTAAGCTAAATCAAACATTGTAGAGAAAGATTACAATAAATTTGTTCTCCCCCACATCTCAACACCACAAAAGTAACCCTGGCTCTTTTCTAGAGATGAGTAATTACATCTTGTAAACAAAAAAGGAAGCATTAAGATCCAGCTACAGCCCTGCAAATCTGTGGATATCCGCTTCATATCCACGGACCATGTTTTCGGATCGGATGCGGATACAAAATTTGTATCTGCACAGGACTCTAAATCCAGGAGGTGGCTTGAAATGACCATTTCTGTGGCTTCCCTCTGCTCCATTCTTCTACCAAATAGCAATATTTGAAAAGTAGTAGTTGAAGGATTTAAACGGATCTTGTATCCTGGACCTGAACCTTATATTAGTGGGTAGTGGCACTGGTTGTGAAATTGGCAATGGAAAGGTACAGACAGAAATGAAATATTTATGCCACTCGCTGCCTACCCTCCCAAAATGTGTCAGTCTGCCTTTGACTAAGATAAGGTGCAATATCTGTTCAACATTTGATACAACATCTTTCAGGGGTTTACATTATGCATTTTCAGGGGAATGGAGTAGCTCTTAACTTGAGTTAGTTCTTTCCCCACATCATTCAGGAAATACCTGCATGCTCAGAGTTTCCTAATATTGGGGCATAACCTCAGTCTGTTGATTTCATTGGCGCTACATTGATTTATGCCAGCTGAGGATCTGTTCTAGTATCTTTTAGAACTGTATAGAGCAACTTGGGTAGATGGAGGTCAGCAGCTCCTTTCTGGGGAAGTGAACAGCATGGAATCAGGGGCTGCAACACCTGGACTGGCATTTGGAATTTGGAGCCCCTGGAATTTGCAGTTATCTGATGTGACTTCCTTTCAATCTTTTTCTCCCTCCCATCGGTAAAGCTCCCCAACTTCTCCGCCAACCCTCCTTTTCAGTCTAGTGAGTGTCATTCTTATTATGGAAAAGCTTTTTCAAAGAGGAAAGTTTTGCTGCATTTCCTAAAGCTGGTCAGACAGTGATCATAGAATCATAGAATTGTAGGACTGGAAAGGACATCTAGTCCAGTCCCCTGCACTCATGGCAGGACTAAGTATTATCTAGTTTTAGACCATCTCTGACAGGTGTCTGTCTAACCTGGTCTTAAAAATCTCCAATGATGGAGATTCCACAACCTCCCTAGGGAATTTATTCCAGTGCTTAACCACCCTGACAGGAAGTTTTTCCCAATGTCCAACCTAACCTGCCCCATTGCTTCTTGTCCTATTATTGGTTATTAATGGTTCCCAATCCTGCTGGAAAGGTATAACAAGTGGGCTTCCACAGGGGTCTGTTTTGGGACCGGCTCTGTTCAATATCTTCATCAACGACTTAGATATTGGCATAGAAAGTACACTTATTAAGTTTGCAGATTATACCAAACTGGGAGGGATTGCAACTGCTTTGGAGGATAGGGTCATAATTCAAAATGATCTGGACAAATTGGAGAAATGGTCTGAGGTAAACAGGATGAAGTTTGCATTTGTCTTTGTTAAAGTGCTCCACTTAGGAAGGAACAATCAGTTTCACACATGCAGACTGGGAAGAGACTGTCTAGGAAGGAGTACATCAGAAAGAGATCTAGGAGTTATAGTGGACCACAAGCTAAATATGAGTCAACAGTGTGATGCTGTTGCAAAAAAAGCAAGCATGATTCTGGGATGCATTGACAGGTGTGTTGTGAGCAAGACACAAGAAGTCATTCTTCCGCTCTACTCTGCGCTGGTTAGGCCTCAACTGGAGTATTGTGTCCAGTTCCGGGCACCGCATTTCAAGAAAGATGTGGAGAAATTGGAGAGGATCCAGAGAAGAGCAACAAGAATGATTAAAGGTCTTGAGAACATGACCTCTGAAGGAAGGCTGAAAGAATTGGGTTTGTTTAGTTTGGAAAAGAGAAGACTGAGAGGGGATATGATAGCAGTTTTCAGGTATCTAAAAGGGTGTCATAAGGAGGAGGGAGAAAACTTGTTCACCTTAGCCTCTAAGGATAGAACAAGAAGCAATGGGCTTAAACTGCAGCAAGGGAGGTTCAGGTTGGACATTAGGAAAAAGTTCCTACCTGTCAGGGTTTTTAAACACTGGAACAAATTGCCTAGGGAGGTTGTGGAATCTCCATCTCTGGAGATATTTAAGAGTAGGTTAGATAAATGTCTATCAGGGATGATCTAGACAGTGTTTGGTCCTGCCATGAGGGCAGGGGACTGGACTCGATGACCTCTCAAGGTCCCTTCCAGTCCTAGAATCTATGAATCTATCCTCAGAGGTTAATAAGAACAATTTTTCTCCCTCCTCCTTGTAACAACCTTTTACGTACTTGAAAACTGTTATGTCCCCTCTCAGTCTTCTCTTTTCCAGACTAAACAAATCCAATTTTTTCAATCTTCCCTCATAGGTCATGTTTTCTAGACCTTTAATCTTTTTTGTTACTCTTCTCTGGACTCTCTCCAATTTGTGCACATCTTTCCTGAAATGTAGTGCCCAGAACTGGACACAATACTCCAGTTGAGGCCTAATCAGCATGGAGTAGGGCAGAAGAATTACTTCTTGTGTCTCCTGCTAATACATCCCAGAACGATGTTTGCTTTTTTTGCAACAGTGTTACACTGTTGACTCATATTTAGTTTGTGATCCACTTTGACGCCCAGATCCCTTCTGCGGTACTCCCTTATTCCTAGGCAGTCATTTCCCATTTTGTATGTGTGCAGTTGATTGTTCTTTCCTAAGTGGAGAGTACTTTGCATTTGTCCTTATTGAATTTCATCCTATTTACTTCAGACCATTTCTCCAGTTTGTCCAGATCATTGTGAATTGTAATAGTATCTTCCAAAGCACTCGCAACCCATCCCAGCTTGATATCATGGACAAACTTTATAAGTGTACTCTCAGTGCTATTATCTAAATTATTGATGAAAATATTGAACAGACTTTGACCCAGGACTGATCCCTGCGGGACTCCACTTGTTATGCCCTTCCAGCTTGATTGTGAACCACTGATAACTACTCTCTGGGAATGGTTTTCCAACCATTTATGCACCCACCTTATAATAGCTCCATGTAGGCTGCATTTCCCTAGTTTGCTTATGAGAAGATCATGCAAGACAGTATCAAAAGCCTTACTAGAGTCAAGATAGACCACATCTATTGCTTCCTCCTTATCCACAAGGCTTGTTATCCTGTCAAAGAAAGCTTGACAAATCTATGCTGACTGTTACTTATCACCTTATTATCTTTTAGGTGTCTGCAAATGAATTGATTATTTGCTCCATTATCTTTCTGGGTACTGAAATTAAGCTGACTGGTCTGTAATTCCCCAGTTTGTCCTTATTCTCCTTTTTTATAGATTTACCCTCTTCCAATCCTCTGGAATCTCTCCTGTCTTCCTTGACTTTCCAAAGATAATCACTAATGGCTCAGCTATCTACTCAGTCAGCTCCTTGAGTATTCTAGTGTGTATTTTATCAGGCCCTGGCAACTTGAAGACATCAAACTTGTCTAAGTAATTTTTAACTTGTTCTTTCCCTATTTTAGCCTCAGATCCTACGTGATTTTCACTGATGTTCACTATGTTAGACGTCCAATCGCTACTAAACTTTTTGGTGCTTGATGCTATCTGGTCATCCAAGTATAGCAGTCAAACAAGGGCCTGCGGCTTCACACCACTTTGCCAAATTGGGGGCTTCTGTGGAAGGTGAACACAATGTCTTGGCCAGTTCTTTGAAGCATTTCCCCTTTCTGACAAGCTTCATTTCAGTCTGGCCTGGGTTCAGCTTGAGCCAGCTGCTATTCTTCCAAGAACTGAATTTTTTTTGGCTCTAACGGCTTAAGTGGGACATGGTTACTTGTATGAAACCTCTGCACTAGGGTAAATTTTACCTCAGAGAAAATATTATATTTTAGGAAGAAAGGCTTAAAAAGAGATTATGTGGAGATGGTAGGACTCATATTCAGTTTTTTCATATTCATATGTTCCTTTGATTTTTTTCCTCTTCCTTTTTGACACTCCCCTCCCAATATATCTTTTCCCCGAAATGCTGTGTGTGAATTTGTACATTACGTTGCAATGTTGGTATAGGCCCCAAATCAGGAAAGCTCTCAAGCATATGCTTAACATTAAGCATGTGCTTAAGTCCTACTGATGTGCTTAAATGCTTTCCTGAAGAGGGAGACTTTCCTGAATTGAAGTCTTAAATAGGACAAACCTGGTTTGCATACTGAGCTTTGGTACTTTTGAGACACCACGGTTGCCCTGTTTTGAAAATTTGCCCAGCATGTCAGTAATTTGAAAAGGTACAGAACAAAAGGATGAATGTATATCTATTGCCTCTATTCACAGGAAAAGTGATTGAAAATTCATTGCCTAACATTATTGCTGTTTAAAGAGCTACTCCCTGGGGATATCTCAGCTTCGGCATTTTTGCTGAGATCAATATATAAGAATGCATGTTTAAGAATTCATGGCTACAGTATAAAAATATATTTCAACAGTGCTGAGGTTAGAATATTTTTTGCTGCTTGCACATAAAAGGAAAATAGGTTAAGTGGTGTTTTGTTCTCTTTGTTGAAAGCTTAAGAATATAAACATTCCTGTTCTTGATGTTAGTAGTTCACATTCTTGAAGGCCAATTGCTTTCATTTCTCTTCTGCGCTAGTGAGAGACTATGGAAAATTCCAGGTGATCCAGTAAATAAGCAGGAGCTAAAAGGCCAGATTCTCGTCCCCCGGTACCATCCCTTTGGCTATGTCTACACTTCAGGCTGGAGTTGTAATTCCCAGACCCTTGCTAGCTCTGAACCAGCTAGCACACTAAAAATATACAGTATAGCCCCAGAGCAAGTGGTGGTGGGAGGGGCTAGCCATCCTGAATAAATACTGTGACAGACCCAGACCAGTGGCACAGGAATCTGGTAGAGGGCAAATATACCAGCCACTGGATGAATAGTTTTCTGTTCCCTGAATGACCAGAGCAAGGGCTGCCCTAGAGCAATCAGGAACCTGCTAGAACCAATTAAGACAGGCAAACTGATTAGATACCTGGAGCCAATTAAGAGCAGGCAGGCTAATCAGTGCACCTGGTTTAAAAAGGACCTCCCATCAGTTAGTGGAGGGGGCGCAAGGAGTGAGAAGCTGTACTGCTGGAGGACTGAGAGTAAAAACATGATCAGGCTTCAGAAGGAAGATCCTGCAGTGAGGATAAAGAAGGTGCTGGTGGGGGGAGGCCACGGGAAAGTAGCCCAGGAAGTTGTAGCTGTAGCTGTCGCTGTCACACAGCTGATTCAGGAGACATTGTAGACAGCTGCTTGGGGCCTTGGGCTGGAACCTGGTGTAGAGGGTGGGCCTGGGTTCCCCCCATCCCTCCCAGTCACAGGAGGAGTTGACCAGGTCTGTGAGAAACAACAGAGACTGTGGGGATTGTTCTCTGTTTCCCCCATGCTGGCCAGTGATGAGGTTAGCTGAGTGAATGGCAGGTTTGAGCCTCTAGCAGAAGCAGCCAAACTGAGGGCAGCCGAGAACCGCTGAGGAGAGCAAATCCGCCAAAAAGCTCAGGACCCACCCAGGCAGAGGAGGAACTTTGTCACAGTACCTAGTGACTTGGATAGGATCGTATTTGGGGCAGCTACCCTCTGCTGCCGCTCAGACCGCTGCAGCTACACTTCTATTTTTAGTGCACTTGTTCAAACAGAAGGAGGGTAGGAAATTGCCCCTCCAGCTGGAAGTGTAGACGTACGCTTTGGCACACCTTGAGTGATGCAAAGGGGCTGAATTCTGGCCACAGCTCCCTAGCATTGCCACTGAGTTATTGGGTTATATTGGACAACTTACTTACCTTCTCTATTTTTTCCCTTTGTAAAATAAACATAAGATCACCAACCTGCCTCAGAAAAACAAGTAGAGAATTACTGTAAGCGTCCTTTGAGATCTTCAGATGAGGGCTTAATCCTGGTAGGTACCGAGTAACTCCTGATGGAGGTGTAGTTTTCCAAAATCCCATTGAGATCTCAGAAAAACAAGAACAGTGGGAACAAGGGCACTCAGCTCCTGCAGGAGGTTCTGGGCACTTTGCCGGATCAAGCCCTACCAGTGCAAATTCTTTATTATTATTATTAAGTAGCAGCTCTAACCACTAGACCATGAGCACCATTACGTCACATGCCTGGTAACTAAAGCATAGAGACAGTGACTGAGGCTGAGTCTTCTTTAATGCACCCTTTTCTGAATATTAATATGATTTTCAGTACAAACTGTTCTGAACATTTCTCACTCAGAGTATTTTAAAGTCTACAGTCTACATAGTTCCAGTGTCCTGAATGGAACTACGCCAACGCGCACCAGCTGAGGAGGTGGCTTGTCATTTTTAGACCATTTATGTGGCTGCAGCACGTGTATTTCATTTGACTCACCTGCCAAATGGTGTAGGGAGCACGTGGATTTGCCTGTGTTCCGACATGCACATCACAGTCTTGTCAAGTGCGAGCATTTCCGTGGAGAATTCACATTTGTATCACAATAATTATATGAATTTGACACTGCCTCTGATTCCCCCAGCTGTGTGATAGGGACACCCTTTCCCAGGGTCAGGCTCCTGACTTATGCAAGGCTCTCCCACTCGGTCTGTCCTGTTCAACAGCTCTGCTGTAAATATCAGAATGGAGAGCCGCATTCGTCAAAGAAGGGAATAAAGATGCTGATTCACCCACACATTTTAGAGACTGACTCACTGGTATTCAGGCATGCAGATAGCCTGCATATGCTTCCAGGTCACATGCGTATGTGACATTTAGAAGAGTTAGGTGACCTGAAGTGAGATTATCTATTGGATCTAAACTAGCTGCAGAAAATGGACTTGGAAGCTTTAATTTATCCTAATTAACCTTCAGTATTAAAAAAGAGTCTGAGTGCATGGCTGTGCATGGAGCAGGTGTGCAAGAAGTGCTAAGAACGCTGCCGGAACTGAAGGGGTTGTAAAGCTCTTTACAAACGGCACATTTGCTTTGACACTTCACTGTCGCAGAGACTACATCTGCACCGGGTGAGTCCCAGCTCTCAGACATACTCACTCTGGCTTTCATTGAGCTAGCATGCGAAAAATAGCTGTGTAACTCCAGTGGCACAGGCTAGCCATCCTGAATACGTACCCATGCAGTCCAGGAGGGTTTGTACTTGGGGTGGCTAGTGGTTGCAGCCTCTCACTGTTGCTCGTGCTACTGTGGCCTCACTACTATTTTTAACACAAGAGCTCATTGAGAGCTACGGTGAGTAGCTGGGAATCATGCCCCTAGTTCCAAGTGTAGCTGTAGCCAGAGAGATGTAACGTGTCTTTCAGTAACGTATGTTGTTTTATTTTTTATATATATTAACAGTCGGCTCCAACTGAGGCATTGGAGATTTGTTCTTTTGAATCTGGAGATATTGTGTGTTCTCTATTAAGCTGCACCTTTCTGATTTTCCCCTCACCTCCCAAATTTTAAAAGTAGCCAACATGTGACGTACCAAGTGATACTATATTATTGCAGCAATGTTTTCCTGTAAAAATTCCACTAGGTGGTGTTTAAATTTCTGTTCAGGTTGGAGGTTATTTTAATTTCCCATCAGCTAAAAAGTAGAGGCTCCAGATTCATTTCAGCTATGCCAGGAGCCAACTAGGAGAACTGTAAACTATCCACAGATGCTGCTATTGTATCTGGAGTAAATTTTTACTAAGACTTCAGCATCTAATTAGACAAACTTTGTTAAGAAATAAATGTACATTAAACAAGTAAGGTGGAGAAGGAAAGTTCAGACTCATTCCAACCATATAGGCAATAGAGTGACTATATACGCCACCTTTAGAAACCCAGTATTATCCTATGAGAATACGCTTCACTGGCTGAAACATAGCTTGAGGCCTGTTACTTAAAGATTACTGAGAGCTACAGGCTTTTTTTTACAAACTCTTCTTGTGTACAACAAAGACCATATCATCCACCCTAATTTTTCTGTTTACTCACTAGAAAATTAATATGAAACCAAGCCCGTTCAAACCCAAGTACTCATAGTGTGTTTTAGTTTGATCACAGCTAAGATCTGAAGTGATATAACTATAGATATGTTCAACATTGTTAAAAAAGTGAAATGATTGTTTTAAATCATGCTTTTTTAAAAATCTTGTTACTTTTTAAAATTAAATAATAAATTACAATATTGCAATTTGAAGTTACTAAAATATAGCAACATATTGTCAAAATACGTCATCCTGACAAAACCACAGTGGAGGTAGCCTACCAAATGTGATTTACCAACAGCCTGTGAACTACATTGTTCTTAGCAGGGCCAGAATATTTTCACTTAAAGCTCTTTAATATTTCACTACTTGATTATATGACTTACAATTAGTCACAAGTCTGCCTTAGGTTGTCTCAGGCAATGTCCACCAGAACGTTTGAGCAGCTTTGCTTACTTTGTAAATGGTTTTTGACTCCTTCTAAACAATAGGAAACAGACTTTTATCATGGTTTACTGGTCTTATCACTAGCTCTTCCTTATTTCTCGTAAGATCTGTTTAACCCAGTCACATGATGTAGACCAAAAGAAAATGCTGCAGTGTATGCCTGTACATGCAAAGGTGGTATCCTCCCATTTAGCATTAATGAGTTTCCCTTGTAACTTATCCACACATGAATGGCACCAGACAATTGATATTATTTTTAGGGGTAAGTCTAACATACACCACATGTGTGTAATTGCATATGTTCCACTAGTGTTTCCTATGTTGTGGCTCAGGATACCAACTATGATATTATCATCTGTTTCCTTGTAGGGTGACCAGATGTCCTGATTTTATATGGACAGTCCCGATTTTTGGGTCTCCTATTACCCCCCCATCCCAATTTTTCACACTTGCTGTCTAGTCACCTGATTTCCTTGTGCTCCCCTCTCTGTCTGTTATAGACCACAAGTGGATACAGTCTTAGACTGTAAGCTCTTTAGAGTAGGAGCTTTTTGTTATGTTTGTACAGAGCCTTGCTGTGACAGGGTATACCACACCCTTTGAGGCTTCGTGGTTCTATCACATCCTGCCGCAGAAAAGAAGCAGTAAAGGTGGGTCCTCCAGGCCTGCCTAGAAAGACTGCAGGGCAGCAGCCAGTCAGAGCACGGCAGGCTCAGTTTGAAGGTGCTGCATGGTATGGGTTGAGCTAGTCAGTTTCTAGCTGGGACCAGAAGGGTGAAGAAGGACTAGAAGGCTGTGAAACTCCACAGCTAAAAAGGCTTGGGAGAGACCATGCTCAGGCAGGGATAGGACTGGGAAGCTCTCCAAGTGCAGATGCCTGAGAGAAGACCCTGAGAAATCAGGACAGAGACTGAGAGACTCTCCAAGCAAGGAAGCCTGGGAAAGACCCTGCTCAAATAGCGAATGCACAGAGAGCCCAAGAAGGTGATGGGACAGAGTAGGAAGCAGCCCAGGGAAGGCAGAGGCATCTATTAAAGGGAGGCAGTATGTGGCTGCTGTTTATAAGATCCCTGGGTTGGGACCCCGAGTAGTGGGTGGGCCCAGGTCCCCCCACCGGCCTAAGTGGCCTAAACCCCAAGAAGGGGCTAAGACTCAATAATAAAAGCCCAAGAAAGTGGCTAGAATTTAAACGGGCCCAGAGATGGGGCTGAAGACCCTGGAGAAGGCCAACCGTTTGTTGGACTTTGTTACCCCGGAAAAGGTTCCTTCATGTGCTTTGACCATGTGTGAATTAACCAGAGGGCTAAGCCACTGAAGACCCACCTGACGAGGGCAACAGCTGACAAAGGGTACCGGGAAAAGGAGTGAGTGCACCCTTTCACACTTGCACACCCTCTAAGACCGGCTGCAATATAAATAATAAAACCTGAATAAATACTAGCACCCCAAAAGGTAGCTCTTTCATTCAGATTACACAGATGGCATAGTTAGGAGACTATCAGATCAGCTGATATGTATTCGACTTCTTTATAGTCAAGGATTAGACTTGCCAAGATTGTTGTATTAAATGTAATAAAGCTCATTTAAATTTGTCATGTAAAAGAAATGATCATTCTATCTCTAGACCCTACAAACTATGTGTGTTTGTGTTTGTATGCCGATCATCTGAATAGTTGTTACAACATATTTTGTTCAATGGCTGAGGACAAAAAGCCTCCTCCAGGAAGCGTTATGATCTTGGTGTTTCATTAACTGAATCCCTTGCTGCAGGTATAGCATAATGACTACGGTTAATTTCCTGAGGGAACCTTCCTCCACCATGTAGCCCCAGTAACTTCCCTGGAAAACACAACCAGACTATATCCTTTTTTGCCATTGGCAAGAAACCACAGTGCCTAGTATTGGGTAGAAAGTTAACCTAGATAATTCTTTCTCTGGCTTTCATTATTCTATTTGAGCTTTCAGCAAGGGAGATTTAGGTTAGATATTAGTAAAAATGTCTAACCATATGATAGATAAGCAAGAGATTAGGTTACCAAGGGAGGTGGTAGAATCCCCATCACTGTAGGTTTATAAGAACAGTTAGACAAATACCTGTCAGGGATGGTCTAGGTTTACTTGGTCCTGCCTCAGTGCAGGGGCTGGACTAGATGACTGCTTGAGGTCCCATCCAGCCCTACATTTCTATTATTCTACGACCTATACAGAGTTTAGTGATAACAATGCAATACCATCTCTGTCAGTCTCAGTTACCTCATGTCCATTTTGAGAACACAATGTCACACTGTGAGGTGCTGTGTTCCAGGTCGCAACTCCCAGAGTGGAGAGCCAGGCCTAAGAGCTGGGACACAGGAGATGCCACTGCCCAGGGTGAGGGGAGGGTGGGCTCACTCTCCAAACCCCATCCCAGGCCTCCCCTCCTCACCGGGAATTTTTCAGGAATTTCATTTCATCCCCCTGGAGGCAGGACCTGCCCTCCCCTCCCCTCCCCCAGGGATGATAAAATGAAATAAAATCAAAAATCAAAAAAAAGTCATAGGGCTCTGCTTATAACTTTGTCAAAGTAAAAGCATTTGGGCTTAAGTTTCCCAGGCTGGGTGTCTGGTGTTGGCCTCAGATGGAAGTTTTTGGAAAATTTCAGCCATAATGGTTTAGCCATATCTGAAAATGGGGCTATGGAATAACATGTTGTTTTTCACGTTTTCAGAAATTCTGGTGATATTTTCTTTGAAAAGCTCCAGCATCCCCGTGCTTTGGAACAGGGTCTTGAAATTGAATAGGGGAGTGGCTTTTACATCACGGATGTGCCTTTTGCTGGCCTGTTGGTTGGGGGACGGAGAAGGGTTGATGCCCAAGCCCAGCAGTACTGCCTACTGGTTATATTCTGTGCTGTGTTGCCCAGTGGTGGGGGGGTCAGTGGCCGAGTCGCCCAGCAGTGACAATTCGTGGCTATGTCACCCAGGGGCGAATGTCTGTGGTTCTGAGTCCTCTCTGGAGTCTTGTCTGGTAGCACTCCAGAGGGTCTTCCTCTCTCAGTCGCAGCTTGTCTCATCGACCTCCATGGTTGGAGGGCCTGCAGTGGACCAGCAGTGGGGCCTGGTCCCAGCTGTGTGGGGCCTCAGTAGCTTCTCAGCAGGAGCCTACAACACACAACTGCTCTCCTGCTCTGAACACCCAGACTGAGATGAGCTGCTCCCTTTTGACCTCTGCCTCCACTATGAGCGTGCTCAGCAGGAGAGACAGAGCAGAGCTTTCTGAGCCCAGAGCTGCTCTTTAGCCCTTATCTCACCAGTGTGGGGTTTGTAGCCAAATGTGACTGAATTATAAGTCTTTGAAATACCACAGTTTTCACATGCTCAGTAGAGACTTCTCAGTTTATAGCTGCTAAATTACTCCCCACATTGTCCAGGGTGACAAGGGCTTTCCCCGCAATTGCAGTGCTGGGCCATTGTGGGCTATCCTGAGTCTGGGCCTGGCAACCTGAATTGAGAGCAGTCTCTCCTGCGATCTCAGTGCCCCTCCTTCTGGCAGTGTGGAGAAGGAAGCTGCATGACTAGCATTCAGAAGGGATAAAAGCCAGATTTGTGCAGAGGGTAGATTGGTACAAGGTGCCTGAGGGTGACTGGGACTGGAGGCTGGCGGAGGAAGAATGGCACTGAGAGCCTCAGGGAAAGGCAGACTGAGAGCCAGAGGGAGACTGGTACTGGGAACCAGGGCAGCAATAGTAAAGGGAGACTGCAAGCCAGTAGCTATGGGTGAGACTGTGATTGGATGAGGAGCCAGGTAGGAAACTGGGACTAGCTGGGCAAGGAGACCAGAGGGTGAGGGAAAGGAGGTGAGTACATGATTACATAAGACCTGTGTCTCATTCAGTACACAGGATGGCCCTGCTCTGCGGACAAATCAGAGCTGTATAGTAAAAGAGGCTGTTCTCTGAAGGATCCCTGCTTCATTTGTTGCAGAAGTCGGAAGGTGTGCAGTGAATGAGGCAGGGAATTGCAGGAAGAAAAAGGATGGGCTCATGGTTAAGGAAGTTGAATACTACCCTGGAGAACTGCCACAGAGTTCTGATGTGATGCTCCTTTTCTGGATGCCTGGCTTGAGACTCTGAGTCTGACTTGCAGAAGTGCTGAGCTCTCACGGCTGCAACTGGGAGCTATGGTTTGAACATACTGTAATGCTAAGTAAAGAATCGGGTCTTCAGCATTTCAAATTGGGCACCAAAAATTGGTGGATACTTTTGACTTTAACTTCTCTGTGCCTCAGTTCCTATCTGTTAAATGGGGCTAATAGCCACTTAGCTCACATGGGTGTTGTGAAAATACATTTATTTGTGTTGGTGATACTATAGACGGATACTATAGTGAGGCGCTCCAGAGAAAAGCCCATGAGGAAATTATAATTCTGTCTTCAGTGCAACAAGAAGAAAACAAAATATTTAATTATTTAGTGCACAGGATAGATATTGATCACTTAATTGAGGCCAGAGTCCTCTGGAAAAAAAATAGTATGTGATTGTGTAATTAAAACCTGTACCATAATGTATGTACACAGGCGGGCTGAATTAAGATTGCACAGGCAACCTTAATTCTGGCATGACCTAAATTTGCTGTGCATCTAAAAACACTTACAAGTAATTCTTACCGGCTCCAGTAAAAGAATGCATATCACTACAGCAGTGATAGACAATGGTGTAGATCAAAATAGAAAATTAATACCATATCTCTGATTCCAGGATATGTGCATTCTGTTCATTTACTTTCAATCCACCCTTCCCTTCTTTCCATCTAGTTGTAGTCTCTTCTTTCTGGAAAGTTAGATATTAAGTAATAGAACATGAGCATTGCTGAGATAACCTGGGACTTTACCAACATATATTTAATTAGCTGAATTTGTTAATTAACTATAGAGAGGAAAAGTTCGTAAAATAGTCGGAAATATGCATATCTGTATCTTATTCAGCTATGAATGTTTGTGGTCTGTTTAAAATTCAGTGCCTTGAGATTCCTGAGAAATAGAACAAAGTAAACATCTCCACTTGTGAATTTTGCAAGCAGTTGGAGAGTGTGTAAAAATTCAAAGGATGACGTTTTCCAGAGAATGTTTTGCATCGCAGTGAGTGATAATGCAGTATATGGGAAATTGTTCTTTCTTGATCAAATAGTCATGCTACTCTTGTCAATGTGTAAATGAAAGATGTGCCTGCTGCATTCTGGATCTTGACACTTCCTCTAATTTCACCTTAGACACTCTTGCTTTATGGCTGCGGAGTGCATAAAGGGGAATTAGCTACACATGTATAGGATAAAGCAAGCTAGTAAACTACACTGATATTGCTTATTTAAAGCAAAAATAAAAGCATGTACATTTTTCCTGAGTTGAAGTGACTGGGAATCCCGTATAATTTCCTGTATAGAGTCATGCAAATATAATCTGTAATGACTTAAAATGTAAGGATATTAGTGGCTGACTTTGGTATCCTGTCATTGTAGCAAATGAGAAACTGCTGCCTGCATTAAACATATGTCACTGTTAGTAACATTCCATTGGAAACCTGTTTTCTAACCAGAATAATTATCCTTATTTGAATAGAATAAATTACAAGCAGTCCAGGCAGATTTCATTGCATGTAGAACAGGTACAGTCACTGGTAGAAAACTCATGAATACCATTACCAGAACAGTCCCTCCACAGTGAGTAAACGACATAAACGAGACCAAGGAAATACAATGTATTGAATTGCTCCAACAATAAAATTTCATTTCCAAAAATAGAATATGCCTTAAACAATCTTCATTATGTACATTCCATATAAAACATGCATGTGGGTTTCACATTTAATCATAATATTTAAAGATCTGTTTGATCATACTCAATTTCTGTGCAATATTAATACAGTGGAAAAATGCATAGGAGACAGTATTTTATATTACCTTCTAAGGGCCTGATTCTTTATTCTTTGTTCAGGTGAGTAGTCGCATCAAAATTGGTGGGACTATTTGCTTCAGTAAGGGTTGCAGGATTGGGTTTTAAGACCCACAATTCCAGAAAAGCACTTAAGTGTGTGCTTAATTTTAAGCATGTGCATAAGAGCTTTCCTGAACAGACGTGCTTTCCTGAACCAGGTTCTATTTAAGGATCTTTTTACCTCACATTTCTGTCACCAAGTTTTGTACAATGTAAAAGCAATGCATAAATATCTGAACAACAGTGCATTTTACATTTTTAGGCAAAAGAAAATACTGCGGCTCTACAGCAAAGGAGGAATTTAGGATGAATTCATCTTCAAAGAGCATACGTAAAGATTTTCACCTTACTTTAACTCTTTATTTTACAGAATTTCAAACCCATCCATTAACCAATCATTAATATGTAAAAGTAAAGCATAGAATAGATGAACTTTTACTAATCCTGCAATCTGCGCTTTCATTAAAACACTTTATCCATGAAACTGTTATGTCAATATCATCTATTTTCAACAGCAAGAGAAAAAAATCAACTAGTAAGAAGATCTTTCCCCCGGAAAAATGGTTTATTTGATTTACTCAAACCATGAGTTACATTATTCTCTGCTCATAAAATAAACTTATTCCTGAATATGTACAGGTTCACCACTTTCTGTTTTGTGCTAGGTTATGTCACCAGTACTTTTTACATTATGCAAAATAGACAACAAGAAAGGGATATAAATGTACAAAGAGGACATTTTTAAGGAGTATCTTGTATTTAGGAAGTTCATAATCTTCGTACAAATATATAAAATATTTCAATAATCTGCACTCATTATATTTCATTCTGTTTCTCTTTTCAGATCTGCAAGATAAAAAAACAGACAAACAATGTATCATTTAACATTGAGTTCATGGATATTTTTTGAGAAAACATGGAAGTTAACGTAAGTTCTTAATGAAAATATATTCTTAGCACCTGCAATTTGCCTTGCACACTGTGTAGTCATTCACACCTGTGCAGAGTGGAATACAAAGTGGGTGTAAAATACCATCATTTTGATGTGGTACCTTCCTCTACCCACAGTTCACATCTAATGAAACTGTGGATGTCCTCATGATTCTTCTAATTGTCTTATTCTTTAATGAATCTGTCTAAGGTCTTGGCCACTATGGCATCCTGTGGCAATGAGGTCCACAGGATAAATAATAAATATGCATTGCATAAACATAAAAAACACCACAGTATTTCCTTTCATCCGTTGAAAATGTATTGCCTTTCAATTTCACTGAATGTCCCCTGGTTGTTTAACTATGAGAAAGTACATGGGAGCACCTAATTTTCCTTCTCTATACAACTCATTAGTTTGTACACAATTATCATATCCCTCTTATTCATTGCCTCTCTAGATAGTCCCAGCCTTTTCAAGTCTCTCTTCATATGGAAGTTTCTCTTCGCCTCTATTTTTGCCACTTCTCTCTACATCCCTTCTATTTCTGCTGTCTCTCTCTTGAATGACAGCGCTGAATACATTACTGTAGGTGAGAGCATATGATACAATATTTTCTGCCCTATTTGTGTACATCCTAACAGTTGGATGTTGTGACTGCTGCTGGCACCCAGGTTTTTTTGCCCAAATAGTTAGTTAATGTCTAACCTTGCATAGGGTCTAATCCTGTTCTCTTTGAAGTTAAGGGAAGTGTTACCATTGATTTCAATCGTACAGATCAGGTCAATAATAAGGAAATACCAGATTTGAAACGCAGGAAATTTGCTCTCTTGGGATATTTGCTTAATCAGTAAAATTTTAAGTATTTTCAGGATACCTATATTTGGTGTAAACTCTATTGCACTCAATAAACTTTTACTAAACTTCTCAGAAAATCAAACAGTCATAGCACCAAGAAAAATTACCACGGTTTATAGCTCACAATATTTTACATAAATACTGATTTTGTTGTTCTTCCTAAGATGTGGGGGCCTTATCAATCGGAACAAAAATGGAAGAGAGACTGGGACTGATCAGTTTACAGCAGAGACAAATAAGAGAGGACCTAGAAGTGCTATACCAAATAATCCCCCATGACTAATCCTGATGGCTTGGACATGTTACATACTTTTTGGAAAAGAAGTCAAATTAATTAAGAAAATGAATTCTTTGTCTAAAAGAATGAGGTAAAAAAATGTTCACAGAATGTTTCAAACACTGTTTATCCCTTATAGTCATCAAAGCAGCCTGATCACATCTCAGTTTGGCTTTGTACGTTTATCAGCTGCCTGTCACTTAATTTCAGCCTGAATTTCCTTCAAGTCATCTCACAGACAAATGGCTTTCGTTGGACATCTTTTCAAATTCTGGTCTCACTTTCACCAGTGTTAATGTGAAGGAACTCAACTGAAGTTGGTAGAATTACACCAGATTTATATCGGACTGTGCCCAGAATTTGGCCGCTCAAGTATTACATAGCCCCAGAAAGACACTGTTGGTTTGAGAGCTCTGACTACTCAAATCCCTTGCACCTGCAAGTTGTTATATTCGTAAAATGACAAAAATAACTTCAAAGTTTTAAAAGTCTGCTTGATGGATTCCTAGCACACAAACACACATGCCTTCCAACCTGGGTAATTACATTCTGCCCACATATAGTCTCCCTGCAGTTTCAGTTCCCTGCTGTGTGACTGTTGCTGAATGCAAAGAGGTGTGGTTGCTTTTCAGCCATAGGTGAATGGAAATACTGTACTTCTGGTGACATTCACTCAAACCCTACCCTCAGATATGCATGCAGGGCTCTTACTGACATCGGTGCAAGCCAGGCTGTGTACACTTAATAGCATAATTTGGCCCTTAATTTGTAAATTATTTTGTGATCCTTCAACCTGAAGGATGCCAGTGTAAGATATTGTTTTATATAAATAATGAGCAGCTGCTTTAACTAGAGTTCCTTTGTTTAATGGGCTTGAGTCAGATTTTTAACATCACTATAGCACAATAAACATCTTAGTCAGTAATATTGTATTTCCAGAAAGTGGTATCTCCATTGACAGCACAACTACAAAGGAGCCATTATGATGTCAATGCAAGTCAGAAAGCTCCCCTGTTTTCCATCTCCCGATTCTAATCTTCCCTTAACTCCCTCTTACACCAGTTTGAGCCTCACTTATTTCCTCAGTTCTACTCTCTTACATAAGAATGGCCATCTTGGATCAGACAATTGGTCCATCTAGCCCTGTTTTCCGACGGTGGCCAGGCAGTGCCAGATGCTTCAGAGGGAATGAACAGAATAGGGCAATTTATTGAGTGATCCTTGCTCTGTTGTCCAGTCCCAGCTTCTGGCAATCAGAGGTTTAGGGACACCCAGAGCATGGGATTGTGTCCCTGGCCATCTTGGCTAATAGCCACTGATGGATCTATCCTCCATGATCTTCTCATTCTTCTTTAATCTCAGTTATGCTTTTTGGCCTTCACAACATCCCCTGGCAATGAGTTCCACAGGTTGACTGCACATTGTGTGAGGAAGTACTCCCTTTTGTTTTAAACCTGCCTCCTATTAATTTCATTGGGTGACCCCTGCTGCTTATGGAATGTGAAGGGGAAATAATACTTCCTTATTCACTTTCTCCTTACCATTTATGATTTTATAGACCTCCATCATCTCCCCCCCCACCCCCAGTCGTCTCTTTTCTAAGATGAACAGTTCCAGTTTTTTTAAACTCTCCTCATGTGGAAGCTGTTCCATACCCCTAATCATTTCTGTTGCCCTTCTCTGTACTTTTTCCAATTCTAATAATATGTTTTGAGATGGAGTGACCAGAATTGCACATAGTTCTCAAAGTGTGGGCATACCATGGATTTATATAGTGGCATGAAGATATTTTCTGCCTTCTTGTCTATCCATTTCCTATTGGTTCCTAACATTCTGTTAGCCTTTTTGATTGCCGCTGCACATTGTGGATAGTTCTCTGAAAACATCTGCTCAATGACTCCAAGGTCTTTTTCTTGAGTAGTAGCAGCTAATTTAGACCCAATCATCAGGTATGTATATCATTTTATATTCCTCCAAATATCTACTATTCTGTGTGTGTAAGCTGAGCTCTGTTGATATTGATGGGAGTTTGTAAAATAAAACTACATGCTGCTATATACAGTATTAATATGCTACTGATATCCAACTGGTTTAACTGCTTGGGTCACCTCAGTCACTTGCTCAGTTCCACCATCCACTCCTAGGACCTTCCCCTTACTATAACTGTCCCTTGCTTATAAATCCAGTCCTTTGACTCTCGACTCCCATTGAAATCTATAGCATATGCCAGACAAAGTTAAAAACTTTAAATTTATTCATATTATTTTTTGTACTGCTTTATGGCCCCAGTTGAGACTGGGGCCTTATTGTGTTAGATACTGTATAAGCAGACAGTGAGAGAGAGTCTCTGCCCTGAAGTGCTTATTAGTCTAAATAGACAAGATAAATAAAAAATTAGGAGGGGAAACAGAGGCACAAATAGGTGAAGTGACTGGTCCAATACTACAAAACCAGTCAGTGGCAGAGTCAGGACTCCTGACTCCCAATCCAGTGCTCCATCCACTAGACCACACTGGTTCCCCTACTGCATCATGCCAGCAATCTATATGTTTTGCGGGAGTTTTTCTTCTTCTTCTTTTTTTTTTCTGAACATTTTAAATTCTTTGAGCTGTATTCCCCAGTCCACCAAGTTCACTTTGCACCACTTATGAAATACAAAGTGAGCCTAACTTAGCCAGAGCCTCCCAGTCGAGGATTGCCCTTGTGTAGGTGGAGTACAGAATCAAGCTCTTCATGTTTTAATTTGTTTTAATTTAGCGAATTGCTGTAATAGTTATGAGCAATGGTTCATAAATTAACAAACACTAATAATATTACTGTCACAGTTCAGGGCAACTGCACCTGTATTCCCCCTCTGTGGTCCAGCAAGGGCTCCCACTCTAGGCTCACAGCTCCTCAGCCATCACCTCTCCTGGGTAGTGACATGCATCTCTCCCTCCTGACCAGGGTTTTTGCAAGTTGCACAGTACCCTGCCTACACTGTGAGTTCCTCGCAAGCCAGACTGCCTGAGCTTTGCTTTCTCTCTGGAACAGGTTAATTGCCCATAGTTATAAGTTACCACACAGCGTTTTCTAAGCAAGTACATTTATTCTTAAGGTGAGAGCATTACAGAGGACCTACACAAATGCTAATAAGCTTATCAGAGTTCACCACAGCTCCCACAAAGCCTCTGGCCTGTGTCAGCCCTTCCAACCTACCGCTGCCTTGGACAATAGGTGCTTCAGTTTGCTGGATCAGAAAGAAGGCCTGGAGTCCATTTAAACTCAGGCTGTTTATCCAAAGGTCCTGTCTTTCTCTGTTGGTCTCTGGAGAATCCAGTTTGAACCAGTGTATATAAGTCTCCCCAGGTGGTGGTAGCTCTCTGGAGACATTACAACCTGAGTGAATTTGTCTAATCACCCAGCACTGTTCTTAGTTCCTAGAGGGCTGTAGTCACCTTCCCCCATGGAATTACAAACAATCCCTGGCCCACATCAATTTAATATAGCAAGGTCTCCCAAAGATATGACGTGAAATTGTCATATTTGTTACAATTACCTTACTCTCCAATGCTCTCCCAGCTCTCTAGAATTGCTACTAATTGCCAAATGAGTTTCCTTGCTTACCGACCCCTCTTTTAGCTCCCTGCGGGTTCCAATCTGCTCTGAACTCTCTCTGTGCTGCTCCAATTTGCTGTCTCTCAGCAAATGCAGTCTATTTTTAGAATACAAACTCCTACGGAGATCAATGGGAATGTTTGAACTCAAAACTAGGATACTAGATGATACATTAATAATTTTCATACTTATGCTCCTGTGGTTATTTTTCAGCTGCTGTAGCCTTTCTACCAGTATCTCTTGTGCCACGCAAATCATCTCCCATCTTTCGTCACGCTACTCTGATCATTTTAAATAAATCAATGGGATATAAACACATGTGTAAAGTTAAGTGCATGCTTAAGCACTGTCCTGATTAGGGATGGTCTTAAGCATGTGCTTAAATGCTTTCCTGAATCATGGACTTCATGTCCCTTCCTATCCCCAAGACCCTCTACTTTTTCATTCTAAAATTCACAATATTCTTGGTAGCCCAGTCCTGCTCCCAGTGATGTCAATAAGGCTTTTGCCATTGATTTCAATGGGAACAAGAGTGAGAACTGTCGTTTGCTAATCTTGTAACAAATTCAATGATGGGCGTTTGAAAATAGGAAGTGATCTAATCTGGGTAAGACTGAACATTGATGCAAACTTACAAAATACACTGGAATAACATTACTGACCTGCAAATACTCAGGAGATTTTTTTTTCCAAACATAAATCTCTCCTCTATCTCCCCCCCCCCCCCCCAAATACCAGACTATTGACTAACTGGCAGTGGATTAAAAATTACATTCTCAAATGCTGCAGCAATGATTCCAAACTGTCAATATATTCTGCTATTTTACTAAACTATAAGTGACTAAAATATGTGAGAGAAGGATTTTTTTAAAAAGGGAAATAAATCTGTGTTTGGGCTGAAATCTTGTGTGTTGCATTTCAGGATGTTGTGGGATGAAATGGCCAAGTTTAATGCTAAAAACATGGAGTGATCCTTTCTAATGGTTAGATGGGAGGGACACTATAATATACAGGTATGTATGTGTGACCCACTTATATAGTTAAAGACTGTATCCTAATGCATATGTGTTAGGGGGTTGAATTAAAGTTGCATGATCAATCTCTATCCATGCCCCTCCTAGCCTTTGAGTGCTTGACTCTGCCACTTTAATGATGCAACTTTTACATGTGACATTATCTTTGCAAAAAACAGGTGCATATTATTAGCACCAAATATGTACCTAATAGAAAACAAGCAATTGTTCTGCGAGCCCAAAGATGCAGTAAATGCCTCCCACTCAACAAGCTTCCAAACCGGAGACCACATGATGTTTACTTCTCACCAGGACCCATTTATAGATATGTTACTCACCACTGCCACAGTTACACATGCAGAGATAAAAGAGAAGAAAAAGTACTGCATCTCTTTATACAGTTTGGAATAAAGATTAACCCTTCCCTTTAGCATTATAGTTTGACCAGGTGCCCATATCACAAACCTCTTATACACTATAATCAACAGAAAACATCCAGCATATTTCCCATGTGCTATATGCTGACAACATGCAAATTCAGCAAACTATTAAAGAGAAATCATTGCAGTTATTGGAAAACATCAGTAAATGGGCAGGGACAAGGGTGAGAATTTTAAAAGAGGGAGAAAGGAGCAAATTACAATGGAAAAGGTTTCCTTTAGAGATGTCAGAAGCCACAGAAAAGACTTTTATCCTCAGAGCTTTTAAATGATAGCTGGGCACTCAAAACAAATAAGCATCCTGGGAATGAAAGATATTAAATTCAGTAAAGTAAGAAGGGGACAGAGTTCATGAACTTTCATAAGTCTGAAGCAGAATTGGGATGATATTCCAAACACACAGAACTAAAGAAGGAAAACATGCAAAAAATAAATTCAGGGCCATATCCTTAGTTGGCAGCTTACTTTAGGGAATTGGTGCAGTGAAAGGAAAATTTGGATAATCCATTAGCGTACCCTAATTTTGCCATTTAGCAGGCAAGAGACTTGAAGTTTTAATGGCTCTGTCTTAATTAGTTGGTTTAATTAGTTGCCTTATCATGTTGCCCTTACTTCCTTTCAACTGGCACCATCTGTTGAGATCACCTTCTCCTTTGCATCCGATTTAATATTTATATTATATGTGGGATATCTGGACTGGTAGTCAGCAAAGGTGGAAGAGACAGTAGGAAGTCAGATGTGTTCCAGTTATACATATTAGCACTGAGAACAGGATTAGAGGGAGAAGTTCTAATATCCATGCTTATGTTGGGTGAGGGTTGAGTTAGCAAAGGGAGACTGGCCCTCTTACTTTCCATTAACTAAAGTTAATTGACAAAAAATGTAAAAATGAAAGATTTTTTTAAAACTATTTCTTCACTTCGCCCAGTTGCGGGGAAAAGGTAGGTGGTGGGGATGACTGCTAAAAGTAAATAAGAGCAGTGACATTTTTCTCCACAAGGTTTAAAAAAAAGTCAAAAAAATTAATTTTGAAATTTCATCGAAAAACAAACTATGTAGACAAAAATGAAATTTTCCACACAAAAAAATATTTCTTGAAACCATGTTTGTTGACAATAACATTTTGACCATCTTTATTATTAAACAGCTTTAACATCTCTATCTTTGCTTTCCTTCCTGTTATTGTTCAAGTTAAATTGCATCTCCATGTAGTGATGATAACAGTGGGAATTAAGGTAAATTTTGACTTTTTTGCAATATTGTAGCTTAGTAGGAAGTGCACAAGGAAGCGCCGATAGAGTTTGTGTAGCAGAATATCTAGTGAACAGAAAAAGACCTTCAGACTGCTGGGCAAAGTGTGACATAAAACCATTCCACCTGATGCACTGCTCCTGTTATTTCTTGCTGGGATACCATTGTCGTCATTTCTGCTGCCACATTTCTTGCCGGGCTGCTGTTTGCCCCAATGCTGAATTAACAATCGCTCCTGCAGAAGAGTGACAATTTAGCATGGTGGCCGCTGAGGGCTGTTTCAGACCAATATGTGAAGGGTAAATTTAAAGGCAATTGTCAACTGTGGCATTGTGTTGACCTATGGCCAGCATGAGAGTTTAAGAGGTAATAAATAAAGAACAGATAAGGGTATGTGTTTGCATCTGTTTGGAAGACTTTTGGTCAAAATGCAGTATTATTAGTCTCTGAGTGGTTGCTAGGCTACCCTCCTTTATATTTGGAGACTGCAGGGGCACACCAATTGATTTGTGCAAGCAATTTATGTGGACATTAATCAGCATGAACAAGGAAATAAATGAACACATTAGAGGTGAGAATTTTTTATTCTGGGTGGGTGTATTTATCTTAATTCGGTTTTTAAATCAGTTGCAATAATACAACACCAATTCTTTTTTCAGATTAAAAATCTTTTAACTTTCAGAATTGAAATGGCCAGGTTTTATGTAAGCCCTGATAATAATTCAGTAGAAGTCAATTACTTCTCCAAGGATCTTAAACAATTAAATGTACTTCTTACTCAGATAAATCAGCACACTTGATTGGCTGTCATCAAATCAGTCATGTGACAATGGTAAAGAATTATAGTTTTGAAGAAACCGTCCCTATGCCCTCAGAGTCTCTCTTTCACAGCAAATGCTTTGCTGTAAAAACAATCTTTATCAAGAATCAATATTCAACAACAGATTGTCCAGATGAGCCATCAGCTTCACTCTTCTTCCAGCTGTGTTTGCTTTCTGCTCTTCAGGAGAATTTCATCCAGCTGGCTCAGTTTGTTTATCACATCCCAAGGGCACTGAAGGCTTAGAACTCTTCTCAACCGGGTTTGGAATGAGCAGAACATGTCATCTGGTTCTTCTGTGTTCAATACCTCGATCACTCTTAATTATGGAGGCTATTGGGGTATAGCTATAGTCAATGACAACAGCTGATGTTGCTACCCATATTTTACCTCGTCCATTTTTATCAGTATTAGATCTCCTAGTTTAAGTTCGGATAAACTGGATTCTGATGATTAAAAAAGAAAAACTGAGTCCTCTTAGATTTGGCATATCTCCACTCTGTATCTTTTGAGCGAGAATTTTAAGACCAGAGGACTTTTTTAACTTTGAAGGTTGACAACATTGCAACATTTTTTTGAGGCCTTGCTGTTTCCCTCATTTATACTTTTCAGTACATTGTCCTGAAAGGACTGTCCAACTATAATATGAATGTCACAGATAATCATACAAGCTATGGAGAATTCTTCTCATTACATGTAAGTCATAGACCGAACATAGGATTCCTGAGGTAGACATGTTCTATAAGTTTGGATACGATTTATAGTTGTACTCTTGCTAGTGACCATTTGAATCAGTTCTGGTTTTTGTGGTGACACTGGCAACCCATTTCCAAACTACACACACATGTGCTTCAGTAACAGCAGAGCCAGTTGAAAAGTTTCAAATTTCAAAATTTTCCTATAAAAAAAAGACTATTTTCACAAAAATAGTAATGAAAAAGGGCTTCATTTTTTGATCATCTCTCATCCTGAGTTTCTGGGGTTTGTAGTACGTCCCAAGCCTAAAGCTATCAAGACCATGCAAATGTCTTGTTAACTTCTTGCAAGCCCATACGTCCACCAAACATTCTTTCTCTGTTTGGGCATAGCTGGGCTTGAGTCTGAAAACTGTCTGGAATTATAGGCTACAAACGTTCAGGTATCTCCTTGTAAATGAAGTAGCACTCTCCAGGACCCCAGCTTTTGGCATCTGTTGAAATAGCTACAGAAGTAGATACATCAAAATATGCCAGTACTGGGGGTGGGAGCAACAGATTATTTATAGCCTCCAAAGTACATTCTGTGCTTTATTTCACATCCACAGAGAGTCTGTTTAAGCAGTTCATAAAGAACTTGGACTTTTGAGGCCAGACTAGGTATAATTTTCTCCAGACTAGTAATCATATAGAGGAACTACATCAGTTCTGGGATATTTTTAGATAGCAGCACTTTAACTACAGCTCTGACTCTTCCTGGAGCTGCCCTCAGCTCCCTCTTCACCAATTACATGCCCTAAGACCTGTAGTTCAGTTTGCTGTAGAAGGCTTTTCTCTATTTAATTCTTGCACACCACCCTCAATTGCTTTCACAACTTATTTCAGTTTATCATTATGTTTTCCCTCTGAATTCCCATCAACAAAACATCATCTGTGTAAACAGGCCTTGTAGAATCCCATTTAATTTTCTTTGGAGGGTTTCTAGGGAAATTTGTGATGTTGAACAAGAAGCAAGGAAAACAATATCTTCCAAATACACAATGAAAGTTGTCATCATCACACTGTCAAGATGGAGTGAAGCCTGCCAAGATCCACTAGTTGCATCTACTGAGGAGAATACTGTTGCACAAGTTAACCCAGAGAGTATAGCTGTACTGCTAGGAAGCATATATCTTTCTCTCCTTATTGCTTCACTCTTTAGGCTGATACAGATACGCATGTATAATAAGCACCACAAGGGGGGAAAATATCCTCTCTCAGTTCAGTGAGGCACTTTTAAATTATTATCAGCCATCCTATCCTGCCTTTGCTTTGGGAAACAGTCGGATGGGCACTCCATAAGAATAGCCCTACTGGGTCAGACCAAAGGTCCATCTAGCCCAATATCCTGTCTTCCGACAGTGGCCAGTGCCAGGTGCCCCAGAGGGAATGAATAGAACAAGTGATTCATCCCCTGTCAAGTGATCCATCCCCTGTTGCTCATTCCCAGCTTCTGGCAAAGAGAGGCTAGGGGCACAAGTCCTGCCCATCCTGGCGAATAGCCATTGATGGACCTGTCCTCCATGAATTTATCTAGTTCTTTTTTGAACCCTATTATGGTCTTGGCCTTCACAACATCCTCTGGCAAGGAGTTCCACAGGTTGACTATGTGTTGTGTGAAGAAATACTTCCTTTTATTTGTTTTAAATCTGCTGCCTATTAATTTCATTTGGTGACCCCTGGTTCTTGTGTTATGAAAAGTAGTAAACAACACTTCCTTATCTACTTTCTCTACACCAGTCATGATTTTGTAGACCTGAATCATATCTCCCCTCAGCTGTCTCTTTTCCAAGCTGAAAAGTCCGAGTCTTATTAATCTCTCCAGCCTGTTCTGAATGCTTAGAACAGAGCCCCTTTAACAGGATCTAACAGGTGATCTTTCCAGTCACACTAGTGGACACAAATAGTTTAATAATAAAGTTACATGAAAATTTAAATGCTTAAAAGTAGTAAAGAATTCACAAGACATTGTAGTTGATTAAGAAATTTTCAAGGACAGAATAGCTCTAGCTCTTCGTTACCCATAATTAGTGTCATAGACAACTTGTACAAGGTAGGTTGCAAAGCTTACTACAAAGCTTCCTCCTCAGCAGGGCCACCCAGAGGATTCAGGGGGCCTGGGGCAAAGTGGGGGAGCTGCGGCGCTTGTACTCACCCGGCGGTGGTCCAGGTCTTCGGCAGCATTTCGGCGGCGGGGGGCCTTTCAATTGCTCCGCGTCTTCGGCAGCACTGAAGGGCCCCCCGCCGCCAAAATGCCGCCAAAGACCCAGACCGCCCCTGGGCCAGGGCTCACGGGGCCCCTGTGGGCCCGGGGCCTGGGGCAAATTGCCCCACTGCCCTCCCCCCGGGCGGGCCTGCTCCTCAAAGAAATATTCCGCAGATGTCTGTGTTAACTATAAGAGCCTTTAACACTCTGCCAGGTGTGGCTAAGGTTCACTTAAATAAGGTATGTTGCATGCAGCACCACCTCGTGGCTGAACCGTATAATACAATTTAGCATTTCATTACAGTTAGACGATCCGAGATAAATCCTATCTAGGCAATAGAAACTCAGGAATCATTTTGCAGCAGCAGTAAGGAAGTAAAGGCATAGGGCGAAGCATTAATTGCCTCCTGAGATGTGCGGAGCATTATCAATTGCCATTAACTTCAGTAAGAATCAGAAGTGATTGTTACATTTTAGGATCAGACCTTTAGTGAAAATCAACCATTGGAAAGGAGCCAGCAGCTGGGTTTTGGGGCACCATTGGAACAGAGCAATATTGTCAGCCCCCAGTATTAAAATAAAAGAAATTCAATGCCATGTTTTTTATTTTTAAAAAGCAAAGACACACACACCGTGTCCCAGGTTGGACACAATTAAAACTATAACTGATCATTAGTACAGTACAAAATAGACAACTGTGAAAATCAAATGCTAAAAAGCCAAAGAAAGCAGCATTGTTTTTTAAAAGGGTGAAGGAGAATCTTCTACGGGGGCTGACAGTGATTAAGACACTGGCTCTGTGACTCAGTGCTTCCATGTGGGCTCCACTCACCCACAGCCAGTTGCAAGACTGGGGTCTAAACTAGGAAATACTGCTGAAAAAGAAGTATTTTCAATATATTTTTATACATCGGGAGTGATGGGTTGAAGGTGAATGTCCAAGTTCCATGCCACAGGGATCATCCCAGCAAAAGCTTGGTTGCCACCAGCTGAAGGCATGATGGAAAACAGCTAAAGGGAAGGTGCTGTCAGAGCATAGGCACCTACCAGGATGAGGATCAAGAAGAGGCATGGTCACTGAAGGTACAATATGTGAACTGTGTTACACTCAGCCTCATTATCGTAGGGTCAAACCTAAAGTCCTTGAGTAGGATTTTTCAAAAGCGACTAGTTCCCCAATGTTTGTGTGTCCCTTCTGAGACATTCAATTTTCAGAAAGTGCTGAGCATCTGTTCTCTGAAAATCAGGCCCCTTTAAAAGTGTCTCAAGTTGGGTATCCAGTAACTGAGGCACCCAAAATCACTAGATACTTTTGGAAACCTTATTCCCTACTCTCACACAAGTCCCATTGACTGAGTAAGGACTTCAGGCTTTGGACTTGCTTTGCATACAGGACCAAGATTTGCATAGAAGAACAAGCTATGGCTTGGTCAGGTATAATGTGCTAAAAACAGCCAGTGATCCTGTACTCAGGAACAAATAAATACCAGTGTGTTGATTGTATATAAAAAAAATTATAACCCTGTAAATGTCATCGCCTTTAGCTGTTATGATTACAAAACAACAGGGTGAGGAAAAAAGAGAAACATTTTAACAATCTTGAGGGACTAAGAGCTCTATGCCAACTTCATTCAGTCATGGTCTTGATGCCGCCTAATGATTAATGGCATTTCCAGCACAACAGGAAACACAAATTATCACATTTATTTTTTTTAAAGAATCAGGGGTGAAGGTCTAGTCAGAAAATAAAAGGATTAGTTAAGAGTTAATGCAAATAATACTTTGCACCTCTATAGGGTCTTCCATCAGAAGATATCAAAGTACTTTAAATATACTAGTGAAATACTCTTTTAACATTACTTTGAGGTAGGTAATATATTTACCCCTATGTTACAGATAAGGAAAGTGAGACATGGAGAAGATAAATGTCATGCCCAGGATTCAGGCAAAGCCAGGAATAGTACTAGGTTTGATCAAAAATTTTTCATCTCAACATAAAATTGGAATTTTGACAAAACTAAACATTTTCCTGGCAAGAGTCTGCTGCCCTTAAAAAAAATTATATTTTTGTCAGAAAAATGAAAACTCCAAAATGTCTGGGGTTTCAGCCAAAAACTGATCATTTTAGACTGTGTGGTCTTCTTTCATTGGCCAAAAGTAAACATTTTCTGCTGAAATTTTGACAAAAATGTGGTGTTTTTTTTCCATTTTTGTTGAAATTTTCACCATTTTCCAAATCAAACCCAAATTCCCTTTGAGTCTTGCCGGAAGGACTGATTCTGCAAAGACTTGGCACATGAGTAACTTTATGCATGCAAATAGTTTCACTGAAATCAATGGAATTACTCACACGTATCAAATTATTCAGGTGAGTAAGTCTTTGCAGGACAGAGCTCTCAACCACAAGATCAGACTGTCTCTGCCATAAAACTAATAATTGGATTTAGTAAACTATGAATAAAACTTTTATTTTTAAAGTAAGCCATGTTAATAAGCCAAGGAAAATCTGAAACATGAGGCTTATTTTAGATTTCAACCATGTTCACATTTCATTTGGTTCTGGCATGTGGCTCTCCAATGAAACAGGAATCCATTCTTTTAAATTATGCACAAAACTTTCTTGTAAATCTGAATGAACCATGTTAGAAGCAAAATACCACTGGAATGATTCTCTAATTTCACATGGATGTCTAGTGTTATTGTCATACTGCCACTCACATGATGTCCCAATCAACTGCCATGTTCTCCAGGGTGAAGTTACAAGGAAGACAGTGCTGCCTCTGTTTAAGATTGGCTCATGTTCTCAAGGTTATCGTCATAACTACGTGGGCTAGAAACACAATTTGAAACAAAAGAAAAGCTTCAATTCTGGAATACAGATCTGCAGCGGGGGTAGATTGCATGGCAAAATCTGCACATACGTAATTGTGATATACATGAAGCTCTGTTGGTGCTTGTTAAGTACACGTGTGCAGATTACAAGTGACACTGAGAAGCACTGTTTGCTGACTGGTAAGGTTTATAGAGCTGGAGGTTTTAAAAAAAAGGCTAGGACATTAAATGCAAAAGCACTATGTTAAAACAATGTTAAAGTTATAGATTAATCCCACAAACAGCAAGTAATGTAAAAGTTATCAAGGAAAATACAATCTGTCTATGTGTACATACAAATTAAAATAGAGGACCTGATTCTCCTCTCACCTGAACCCATAGCGTCACTTAAGTCAATTGTTACGTCAGATATACATTGGGGCAGGTGATAGGTGAATCACTGTCACAGTCTTTAATTATTGTGATGGTTCTCAGGGAGTCCAGGAGTGTGAGTCACTTTTTGTTACTCTCTGCCTCCAGCGAGAGGCAGCAGGGTGGCAGCTAGCCCTTTGACCACTCTCCCCTTGAAGCCTTTGTCTGTGTTATCCAGCCTCTGACATTGGCTACTAAAAGAAATTCCAAATTCTCAGTGCCCAAAGGTGCAGTGCACCCCAATTTACCAGTTTTACCTTAAGCCATTCCTCCTGTAAACTGCACAGCACTTGTGAGCACTTATAATAAAACAAAAGCAGGTTTATTTAAGAAAGCATAAAGATTTAACTAGAAATGAAAGAGAATGATGGAAACAATGGGTTACAACACACAACAAAATCATTAAATGCTAACCTGAGTCTACGTGTATCAATAGTTATCATTCCTATACAATAAGGTAGACTTTCCCCCAAAAGTTCAATCTTTTGCCAAGCTGGTTGGTTTCACAAAAACCAGGCCCCAAACATTCTTGAAAGCCCCCTTACTCTCAGGGGGGTTCCTCAGTGAATGGATCCAGAGTGCTTCTCCTGTCGCTGTGTGAAAACAGCCTTTTGATTCTATTCACGGCCAGGACAAAGCTCTATCAGTTGTACTGTTCCTTTCTCACCTCCAAGGATATGCCTACAGCATTATGGCAGCCAAGTCTCAGAGGCCTAGCCTGAAGACCTGGGCTTCAGCTTCGGGGCTCATGCTATAGCACTAAAAATAGCTGTGTAGATGTTCCTGCTTGGGCTGGAGCTCGGGCTCTGAGACCCACTCCCCCACCCTATGTTTCAAAGCTGAAGTGCCAGACTGAGTGGGAATGTCTACAGTGCTATTTTAATTCCCGAAGCATGTGCCCTGAGCCTGAATCAGTTGACCCAGGCTCTAGGACTCACTGCTGTGGGTGTTCTTTTGCAATGTAGACATAGCCCAAGAGGTTTCAATTGTTTGGTGGTGTCTCTGATGACTTCCCATTGATAGTTTGGGGAGAGAGCAAGGCTAGTCAACTGAGCCTTGCATTACCTCCACAGCTGATTAGTGAGGAATGACAGCTCCCTCTTGCACATCACCTCCTGATGATTAATTTCTACTCCAAGTCCAGGTAAATATTACCTGTAGATACATCTCACAACGATTATGAGTCTTGACAAGTCGGGGCTTTCGGTCGATACTTTCCATGTTCCTCTTTATGGACATATATATATTTGTACATTCAACTTCAGTGTCCATATTTCCTAACTTTTCAATGCTTAGCAATATAACCTTAATGTTATATTAACATTATAGATAATTTATACATCCCTCATGATGATAGTACAGCCATAATGTTCCTTTAGCACTTGTGGTAACTCGTGCCCACCGTACAGTAGTTTTCTTTTAAAAGGAATGGGGTAAGTGGCCGACATCTTAAGTTTGAACCCTCTAGACTCGCACATGCAATCAGTTCAAGTCTCAGGAAGAGAAACTTTGCTTTTCATCCTTCCAAGGGAGTCGGAGGGGAGGAAGCATTTCCTGTTGTTTACAATAGGGGATCTTTTGTATAAGACCTTAAAAACAGCGATTCCATCTGCTTTATGAGCCCCAGAGGTAGTTGCATTGTAGTGGCACAGTATGTATATAATTTGGGAATTGTTTAGGATTAGCAGTGCTGTATCCATTTTATATTACAGCTGTTACTGAATTACAAAGTGCAGACATATGAAACGATAAGAAACCAACATCTGGGCATATTGCAACGCTCATCTCTTCCCCCCAACTGTTTGAAGGGGGTGGTTGAGAGGTAAATTGTGAGTGTGGATAACTGATGATGAAGGTGTTTCCTTCTGGTTCGGAGTTACAGGGGCTGGAACTGCATATGTTTGTTTATAGTGGAGTGCATTTTTATATATTAAGTTGTACCAAGCACAACGGGAGTGGCTGGACAGATATTCTCTATTTTGTATGATGCTAGGTTAATAAATAAAATACATTTTAATAAACCTTATGCCTAACATATCATTTACCCATGAGCTGGAGTTTCCAGTGCTCTGATATGTTGCATCATTTCTCCCCTTTAAGAACCTTGCCCTGCAATGTGAAGGTCAATATCATGGTTGACTGGGAGGTTACAGCATTTGGTATTCCTGTTGTGCCATCAAGTTCACAACAGCACTGCATGATTAAGGCCTGACCCTACTAGATGCCCATAACACTTGAGATTAGGCATTTAAAAATTGGGAAAGGATTTACAATTCTTAGAGCACTATCTTAAGCTGGGCATAGTGTTCCATCATCTCCTCCACACATCCTGATTATTCACGCACCCATGCACACCCATGCACAAGACTTGCCTCCCTTCCACAGAAAATCCAACCAGAGACTTAGGAAGGAGAAGAAAACTCTCTAACCTTCCAGTGTTTTCCCCAGATTGGTTAGTATGGGGAGAAGATACAGTAACTTCTCGCTTAATCTTGTAGTTATGTTCCTGAAAAATGTGACTTTAAGTGAAACGATGTTAAGCGAATCCAATTTCCCCATAAGAATTAATGTAAATGGGGAGGGCAGGGTAGGTTCCAGGGACATTTTTTTCACCAGACAAAAAACTATATATTTTGAGAGAGAGAGTATAAGTTTTAAACAAATAATTTAATACTGCACACAGCAATGATGATTGTGAAGCTTGGTTGAGGTGGTGAAGTCAAAGGGTGGAAGAGGGTGGGCTATTTCCCAGGGAATGCCTTACTGCTAAATGATGAACTAGCATTCGCCTGAGCCCTCAAGGGTTAACACATTGTTAATGTAGTCTCAGACTCTACAAGACAGCACTAATGGTGGGAGGGGAGACAGCATGGCAGAGAGAGACAGAGACACACATTGAGTGTGTGAGAGAGAGATGTGCATTGCACCTTCAAGTATGCTGACCCCACTCTAAGTACACTGCCTTTCAAAAGATCAGGAAGTTGAGACAGCAGCTGCAGCCAGCAAGCTCCCTCCATCCTGAGAGCTGTCCTGTCCCCACCCTGCTCTATATGGAGAAGGGGTAAGCGGGGGGCAGGAGTAGGGGGGAGGGGGACACCCTGACATTAGCCCCCCCATTTCTCCCCACACACACAGCAAGAATGAGGCTCCCGGGAGCAGCTCCAAGGCAGAGGGCAGGAGCAGCACACGGCAGTGGGGAGAGGGACAGCTGAACTGCCGGCAATTGATAGCCTGCTGGGTGGCTGCTGCACAGGGAACTTAGGGAAGAGGGAAACTGTTGGGGGGCTGCTGGTCCACCCTGGTTCCAAGCCCCCACCAGCTAGCTGCAACGGGCTGCTCTTCCTGCAAGCAGTGGACAAATCAGGCAGCTGCCAAACAACGTTATAAGGGAGCATTACACAACTTTAAATGAGCATGTTCCCTAACTGATCAGCAACGTAACAACATTAACCGGGATGACTTTAAGTGAGGCGTTACTGTACCTGTAAGGCTGCTGGCCTGTCTGCTCCAGCCCAGGAATGACTAGTGCCATGTCCAGAATCTTTTCAGATCCTTCCTTCAGGGCACAGTTGCTTATGCTCAGAATAAAACAGTGATATTTGGCGCTGACCTGTGTCAGCAGCCAAAGAAAGAATGGCGTATCACCATAGTGAGCAATCATATGACGGCGAAGAAATTTGAACCCTGTTTCTAGACACATTTGGACAAAACTAGTGAGATGGCGTAAAGAATACTAATCTCCATTCCACCCTGCCCTCCGCTTTGTCTCTCCCCAGCTCCCCGCTCACCTCCTTCCCTCCTCATGCATATCTTCTCCTCTCTTGTTACTGTTACCCCACTTAACATATTATGTCAATGTAGTATTGTCTGGTTTTGTTATTGTCTGATATTGCAGCTTTGACAAGTTGTAAAATTGCTTAATTGCATAATTCTATTGGAGGTCCTGTGAAGCATGTGATCTTTGGAAAGATATATGCGCTGTAAGTCATTCACCCTCTTGGTACTTTTCATTGTCTGTTTCTTTATGAAAATCAATTAAAAAATGAATCACAACCCACCTATCCCCCTAAAACTTAGGCACAACAGCCCTTCACAAGACCTAAGGTCACCTGATGAAATTAATAGTCAGCAGGTTGACAACAAACATGGTCTGTTCCAAGCCCATGCTTGAGCATCCACACTGCACTGTAAACCCAGCAATGCTGTTGTGCACTTGACGGCACAACAGGAATATCAAATGCTGTTCTGTTTATTCTCTCTGAAGTATCTGGCACTGGCCACTGTCAGATCCTGGGCTAGATGGACCATTGGGCTGACCCAATATGGCTGTTCTTATGTTACATTAACATCAAAACAAAACAGCTCCCAGAGCCTTTTCCTGTTGCCTCTCTCAAGTTGTCTATGCTGCAATCAGTAGTGTGATTGTAGGTTCGGTAGGCATACACCTGCTCACGTTAGTCTAGCTAGCATGACTGAAAATAACAGTGAAGATGCAGTGGTAGAGCTTTCAGCGTGGGCTAGCAATGTGAGTACATACCCAGGGTCTTGGGCGGGCTTGTACATCCTGCGCTGAAGCCCTTGCCACCACATCGTCACTGCTATTTTTATCTGTGCTAGTTAGAGTAAAACTAGGTAGGGTATGCCGACATGAGCTGCAATCACACATTTGACTGCAGTGTAGACAAGCCTTTCCCTTCAATCCCCCTGCTTGATAACCTACTGCTGGAGCCCATCTTCCTCCTACAGCTCCTTCCAACTGAGCTCTCTCAGACCTTTGTAGGGATCACCTGACCCTTTTCCTCCTGGGTTTAATAACTGACTAGGGCTGGCTGGCCCCCCAGCCCTTGAAGGGGCAGACCATCCTACTACAGTTCCCCTCCACACTGTGAGCAGTGGGTTCCTATCCCACAAGCCCATAGATCTCAGGAAGTCATCTGGAGACCACGCCCATTTCTATAAAAATGCTGTTTCCAAATTGGTGCTGCCTCACCACAAGCACCTTGACAATGTCACTTCGTGAGAGCTGTGAGGCCAGATATTCATATAGCTGATGCTGCCCTTTGCTATTTATATCAGTATGTCCAAGCCCACATATTTAAAAATTATTACTCTGCTCCCACCCCTAAAACTATAAGTTTTTAAATAAATTTGGAATTCTTTTTATTTGCCTCTTAGTGTTTTAGTCCTTGGGGGTTCACATTTTTCCAGGTTTTTTCCTGCCACCATGTGAGCTTGTGGTAGTGCCCAAAGGAACCCAACTCAAAATCAAGCCCCATTGTGATAGGCCTTGCTTATACATGTAACAAAAAGACAGTCCAGCCCCCAGGGAATTTACAATACTGGTATATGACAAGAAACAGCAGATGAACAAAAGAGACAAACCAGGGGCCACGGTCAGAGTGAAGCAAATATGTTGGGAATAATAAGTAGCAGTGTCAGAATGCCAGCTGCTCAGTCACTGATGCCTAGCAATTAATGCTGGGTTTTTTAATGCAAAAGTGCCATATTTTTAAAGGGATTTAAGCATGTGAAGACTGGGAATGTCTATATTATGAACTAAGCCTGGATTTTGACTCAGGATTGAGCCCATGTCCCTCTTCACTCTACACACAAATCAGTCGGACTGGAGTCTGCAAGCACTCAAGACCTGGGTCCTAGGACCCTGCTAGGGGGGTGAGTAAGAGCTCAAGTCCCACTGAGAATCGGGTCCAAGCCCTGTCATTTTGCAGTGTGGATGCAGCTCAAGCCACAATCCAAGTCGGAAGGTCTGCGGAGTACAGTATGAACGTGTTAGGCTCAGTATTTTCCCTAAGAATTGAAATTAGAGGGGGGTGTTCAAATGTATAGGGTGGGATTGAAAAATGACTAAAAGGGCAACATTGGAACTAGTTGACCATTGGGGTGATGTACCCATAGGTGCCTATTGGGATTTTCAAAATGCTTAGGTGCCTAGCTCCCACTGAAACCAATAGGAATTAGGTGCCTATGTGCTTTTGAAAATACCACTAGGTGCCTATCTATAGCATCAGGTACCTAAATATCTTTAAAAATCTGTTCTCCATCAGCTCCAAGGTTACCATAAAGAGTTATTAGTCATAGTGAAGTATGTATGCAGCTATTCAAGCTACAGTTACACTTTTCTGTAGCAATTATTGCCCATCTTATCAGAAAAGCAACAATGTATATCAACTAGATTCAACATTAAGCTTTGGAATTAATTTTTCCAAACAGAATAATTATACAAAGTGTATTGTCTGGAATAGAAATTCACTTACAAGTTAGTACTAAGAAAAAATAATCTTTTGCTACTTTAAGATATACCAAAAGCACTCTAGGCATAAACGCTAGAAAAGAAACAGCAAGTGATTATTGAAAGAAGTGACATCTGCACTGTATCACTTTACTCTGTTGGAGAAGTGGTGGAACATATTCTGTATTTACATTACTAATGCAAAGGGGAGAGGATGGAACAGAAACATTTCTCAGGTAGCCAGGGAAACCCACAAGGGCAAACTGAGAACAGCATGGAGTAAGTACTTTCTTCTGCTTTAATATTTAAATGCAGAAACTAGCAGTTTAATTTGTACAAATCCTGTTCCTAGAAGGAGACTGAGATGATAAGAAATGCCCAGAGGCCTTTGTTGGTAAATACAACAAAAAAGTTCCTTGACATTTAAAGAAATAAACTCAAACCAGACTGGCATCTAAATGAGGTTCCCTTGTTTTGCTCTTTCAAGCTTTGGTGATCATAAATGTTTTGGATAGGAAGCCTATGAACTTTCTAGTGAATGGCGCTTTGGTGCCTCCTCCAGGTGCAAATGACTCCTACAGTTTAAATCTATTTCAGTGCCTGAATTCAGCCTCACAATTCAGACAGTGGAATTAACATTTTCCTGGATGTTTTAAGAGCAAAAGCAAAACAGCCATATAGCTGTACCTCAACCATCACTCTATGCTGAAATTCAGTTTACAATGGGAATTGTGTTTGGTGTTTAGATAATTTCATTTTAGAAGTTGCACAGACATATATCTTAGCGATATAGCTTGGCAGGTGTATATTTATTTTTAAGCTACAGCAAAGGACTCTAGCCCTGCTTGAGTTTCAGATCTTTCAGAGGTGTACATAAGTTTGACATTTTAAGATTGCAGTAGTCAAAACTTGGTGGTCTGTTCTGACTTGTTAATGAAAACAGCCAAATTCATGCCCAGAAATCCCATTAATGCATCCAAGAACTCTCAGCAAAAAGCATCTATGCAATGTGTCGTGCTGTCTGGAGTGACTCACGACTGTGAGTGCCTACCTCAGGGCAGACTGTCAAAAACAGGGCAGACACTGCAAACTGGTGGTGAGTTCTATAATAAGATTTCACCAAGCCAGTGACAAATGTGAACTCCTGGATCACTTTACCAGTCTTACCATGGAGTCACAGACAGTTCCCTCAGACTCTCCAGCCTATCTTGTTACCCAGACAAACTGAACTTTGTGATAAAAGGTCACTTAAACCAAAAATCACACTACATCAGGGTGCTCCCAGTCCCAAGAGACCAGTCACTTACCCCAGATCAATTGGTACTCCAGCTCTCACACCAGAGACAATGCTGGCAGCTAGTTCTATAGTAAACTAACTAACGGTTTATTAGCTAAGAAAAAGGAAATGAGAGTTATTGAGAGGTTAAAGCAGGTAAAATATATGCACAAGTGAGTCACAGTTTGTAATTCTAAACGGTGGCAGTGATGTAATAAACTGCCAGTTTCCCAAAAGTCTTTTCAGGGTACCCAGATTGTCTCTGGGGATCTCTGCTTTGTGTCTGCTTCCCTTTAAGAGTCCAAACAGTCCAGAGATTCAGGATCTTTCCTTGAATCCATACTTATAGCTTCTTCTCACAAAAAACAAGTTGACAGTGACACTATAATTTGATGATGGAGCATGAAGAATGCATTTTGAATTCTTTAACCTCCGATCATCACACACAATGACCACTTGCTTTGAAATTAGCACTTTTCTGTTAAAATTCTTCATTTGCATCCAACAAGGCTTCTTTCTCCTTTGATGGGTTATTTAGTTGCAGAGGTGTACACAATGCAAAAGTTTGCTACTACCTTATAATGGGACACAGACAAATGAAAACAATGCAAGTAACATCCCACTAGTTTTCATGAAGTTTAAACACCAAATACACTCTCATACATTTAATAATCACTTTGATCAATATTGACGCACAAGTGAATTGGCCTCAGGCTCTGGCACGAGATGGCACCTGGTCTGCCAGCATCACACCAGGGTCCATTTTGAAACATGATAGAAATATGCCATTTTTTTCCTGAACTGGAAGGCAGATCTGGTACAATGTTGCAACCAACATGAAAAATACTACATTATAGGGATCGGTGGAGGTGGAAGGGGAGGGGGGAAATTGGCTACTAAGTACTAGGAAGCCTTATCATCATTACATGCTAATGCACTTTTTTCAGACTGATTTTCTAGCTTTTAAGCCACAGATTAATAGGTATCTCTGGAGCTAAGTGACTTAGAAAAGGTTTGGTTTCCAAGAATACAAGAGAAGCAGAAAAACAGTAATCGCAATCTTCTTAATTTGGGCAGGGGCTCCCAATTTGTTTATCACCAGTCCAATCTCTCACTGACAGATTGTATTGAAAATGGCCCAGGTTTGGTGAGCTATTTATTTACTATTTTTTTAAAGTTCTCCTTTTAGCCTCTCAAAGCAGCCTCTTCAATAGCTGGGACAGTGTCATTCCACTCAAAGGCAATGTACAGCAGTTATATTACATACACCATTGCTGCACAGTGAAGTAGTGAACAGGATTACACATGGTGTAATTCAGCTATCTGGTTTCTTTCAGTGTGATGCTGGCATGTACAGTATGCAACAGGAGTTGAAACAAGAGACACCAGGCCCAAGTATCTTTGGATGTGTGGGAAGAGTTTAGGTGGAAGGTTTGTCTTCTGAGAATATTCAAAAAGCCCAGGGAGGAATGGGGGTTTCATTATGTGAAGCATCTAACACACCCTTAGGCCTGGTCTACACTATGAGACCTGGTCTACACTACACTACTACCTAATTCGAATTTAGCAGAGTTAAATCGAATTAATCCTGCACCCGTCCACACAACGAAGCCATTTCTTTCAAAATAAAGGGCTCTTAAAATTGATTTCTATACTCCTCCCCGACTAGCGGAGTAGCGCCGAAATCGATATTGTCATTTCGAATTAGGTTTAGTGTGCCGCAATTTGATGGTATTGGCCTCTGGGAGCTATCCCACAGTGCACCATTGTGACCTCTCTGGACAGCAATCTGAACTCAGATGCACTGGCCAGGTAGACAGGAAAAGCTCCATGAACATTTGAATTTCATTTCCTGTTTGCCCAGCACAGGAGAGCACAGGTGACTACAGAGAACTCATCAGCACAGGTAACCATACAGGCCGATAATCGAAAAAGAGCACCAGCATGGAGCGTACGGGAGATACTGGGTCTGATCGCTATATGGAGAGTGGATTCAGTGCTAGCAGAACTTCATTCAAAAAGACGAAATGCCAAAACTTTTGAAAAAATCTCCAAGGGCATGATGGAGAGAGGCCACAATAGGGACTCAGAGCAGTGCCGTGTTAAAGTCAAGGAGCTCAGACAAGCCTATCAGAAAACAAAGGAGGCAAACAGTTGCTCTGGGTCAGAGCCGCAGACATGCCGCTTTTACGCTGAGCTGCATGCAATTCTAGTGGGGGCCGCCACCACTACCCCACCTCTGACCGTGGATTCCAAGGTGGGGGTAATCTCATCAGCCACACCTGAGGATTCTGCGGACGGCGAAGAGGAGGAGGAGGAGGAGGAGGACGAGCTTGCGGAGAGCACCCAGCACTCCGTTCTCCCCAACAGCCAGGATCTTTTTCTCAGCCTGACTGAAGTACCCTCCCAACCCTCCCAAGCCAGTACCCAAGACCATGACCCCATGGAAGGGACCTCAGGTGAGTTTACCTTTTAAAATATAAAACATGGTTTAAAAGAAAGCGTTTTTTAATGATTAATTTGCCCTGAGGACTTGGGATGCATTCGCGGCCAGTACAGCTACTGGAAAAGTCTGTTAACGTGTCTGGGGATGGAGCGGAAATCCTCCAGAGACATCTCCATGAAGCTCTCCTGGAGGTACTCCAAAAGCCTTTGCAGAAGAT
Organism: Trachemys scripta elegans; assembly: GCF_013100865.1. NCBI lineage: Eukaryota > Metazoa > Chordata > Testudines > Emydidae > Trachemys > Trachemys scripta. The sequence continues at coordinate 208,354,875 of NC_048298.1, read as the reverse complement.
TTCTGGGCAGTGCAGCCTTATTCCGTCCTCCATGGTAGGACACTTGACCACGCCATGCTAGTAGCAAGTAATCTGGTACCATTGCATGACAAAGCCTGGCAGCGTATGGTCCCGGTGTTTGCTGGCATTCAAGCAACATCCGTTCTTTATCTCACTGTGTAATCCTCAGGAGAGTGATATCGCTCATGGTAACCTGGTTGAAATACGGGAATTTAATTAAAGGGACAGAGGTGGCCGTTCCTACTGGGCTGTTTGCCTGTGGCTGAAAAGAAATCCTTCCCTGTAGTAAGCCAAGCGCGGGAGGGGAGAGGAGGATTGGAGCGGAGCTTTTCTCGTATGGCTAGCAGGGATCTTCCCTGATACCAGCCACGCGGAGGGATCTTCCCTGATACCAGCTACGCGGTGCGGGGAGGGATAAAGCGATCATCCCAGAGAATTGGGGGGGGGGATTAGTTTGTTTTCTGCTGCTGAAGGTTAACAGAAAAACCGCAGCACTCAACGAGCTTTGCTTGGTATGTGGGAAAGGAGGGCGCAGAAGCCGAAAGACAATGGCTTACGATGGCTGCATGCAAGCCGAATTCTGTTGCCCGGACCTGCGCCTGTGATCTCTAGCAGCAAAGCCACAGGCACTCAATATTAAGAGGCAAAATGCGACCTTGCACAGAAAGCACATGTGCTATGTAATGTGAATAGTGTTGTTCACCGTGAAAGAGTATAAGCATTGTTCTGTAAAATGTATCTTTTTAACAAATTCTCTCCTTTTTTCCCTCCCTCCAGCAGCTGCAAATTTTTCAAGCCTCCCTCCTCCGTCCCAAAGGCTATCTCAGATAAGGCGTCGGAAAAAGAGGACGCGAGACGAGATGTTGGCGGAAATCATAGAATCCACCTGCAATGAAAGAGCTCATCTGAATGAGTGGAAGGACACAGTTTCAAAGTATAGGAAAGATGCCAGTGAACGTGAGGACAGGAGGGACCAACGTGAGGACATGAGGGACCAACATGAGGACAGAAGGGACCAACGTGAGGAGAGGAGAGACGCTCAAGATGAGAGGTGGCGGCAGGAAGATCAGAGGAGGCAGGATGCAATGCTGGAGCTGCTGCGTGAGCAAACAGACATGCTCCAGTGTCTGGTGGAGCTTCAGGAACAGCAGCAGGATCACAGACTGCCGCTGCAGCCCCTGTATAACCACCCTCCCCCCTCACCATGTTCCATAGCCTCCTCACCCAGACATGTAAGAACGCAGGGGGAGGAGGCTCCGTGCACCCTCTCATTCCACCCCAGTGGACAGCCCAAGCAAAAGGCTGTCATTATTTTAACCTTTTTTTAGTGGCCTTTTCCTTCCCTCTGATCCTCCTCCCAAACCCCACCCGGGCTACCTTGTCAGTTCTCTCCCTCTTTTTATAATCAGCAGCCAGGCGATTTGCCTCAGCCTCCCACCCCGCCATAAAGGTTTCCCCCTTACTCTCACAGAGATTGTGGAGCACACAGCAAGCAGCAATAACAATGGGAATATTGGTTTGGCTGAGGTCTGAGCAAGTCAGTAAAGTGCACCAGCGACCTTTTAAATGGCCAAATGCACATTCCACCACCATTCTGCACTTGCTCAGCCTGTAGTTGAACAGCTCCTGACTCCTGTCCAGGCTGCCTGTGTATGGCTTCATGAGCCATGGCATTAAAGGGTAGGCTGGGTCCCCAAGGATAACTATAGGCATTTCAACATCCCCAACGGTTATTTTCTGGTCTGGGAAGTAAGTCCCTTGCTGCAGCCATTTAAACAGAGTAGTGTTCCTGAAGACGCGAGCGTCATGAACCCTTCCTGGCCAGCCCACGTTGATGTTGGTGAACTGTCCCCTGTGATCCACCAGTGCTTGCAGCACCATTGAAAAGTACCCCTTGCGGTTTATGTACTGGGTACCCTGGTGCTCCGGTGCCAAGATAGGGATATGGGTTCCATCTATCGCCCCACCACAGTTAGGGAATCCCATTGCAGCAAAGCCATCCACTATGGCCTGCCCATTTCCCAGAGTCACTACCTTTAGTAGCAGCAGCTCAATGATTGCTTTGGCTACTTGCATGACAGCAGCCCCCACAGTAGATTTGCCCACTGGAAATTGATTCCCGACTGACCGGTAGCTGTCTGGCATTGCAAGCTTCCACAGGGCTATCGCCATGCGCTTCTCAACTGTGAGGGCTACCCTCATCCTGGTATTCTGGCGCTTCAGGGCAGGGGAAAGCAAGTCACAAAGTTCCATGAAAGTGCCCTTACGTATGTGAAAGTTTTGCAGCCACTGGGAATCGTCCCACACCTGCAACACTATGCGGTCCCACCTGTCTGTGCTTGTTTCCTGGGCCCAGAATTGGCGTTCCACGGATAGAACCTGCCCCATCAACAACATGATCTCCAAAGTGCCGGGACCCGCGGTTTGAGAGAAGTCTTTGTCCATGTCCATGTCCTCATCACTCTCATCACTGCGCAGCTGTCGCCGCCTCCTCCTTGCCTCATTTTTTGGTCCTGGTTCAGCATAAACTGCACAATAATGCGCGAGGTGTTTACAATGTTCATGACTGCTGTCTTGAGCCGAGCGGGCTCCATGCTTGCTGTGGTATGGCGTCTGCTGTGTTCACCCAGGAAAAAAGGCATGAAATGGTTGTCTGCCGTTGCTTTCATGGAGGGAGGGGTGAGGCTGTACCCAGAACAACCTGTGACAATGTTTTTTGCCCCTTCAGGCACTGGGATCTCAACCCAGAATTCCAATGGGCGGGGGAGACTGCGGGAACTATGGGATAGCTATGGGATAACTACCCACAGTGCAACGCTCCGGAAATCGACGCTAGCCCCAGTACATAGACGCACACCGCCAAATTAATGTGCTTAGTGTGGCCGCATACATTTGACTTTATACAATCTGTTTCCAAAATTCGAATTCTGTACATTCGGATTAATCCCGTAGTGTAGACATACCCTTAGAAAGTGACCAAGTCTCTGCCCTGAAGAGTTTATGATCTAACTTGAAGCAAGATGAATGTACCAAGCAATAGAAGGGAAGGAGGAAGGTGCATGTGGAAAGAGGGCGAGTACGAGCTGTCAAAATCTGTCAGATCCACACGTCCTGCATCCTCTTTTGAAAGTTTAACACTCTTGCCTTGGACTTCACACCATCCTCTCTGCCTCATGCCTGTACAAGAGAGAGAAGTCTTTATAGGCTCAGGAACCTGGAGAACCAGCCTGTGCGTAATGGATAACATTGTCTCAGAGCTGGATAAGCAACCAAGCAAGGCATCACCCTCATGCTGCTAGCTTGAACGGACACTGAACTGTCCATGGTAGAGCCATCTAGTCCATATAGGCTGGGCTTAATTTCCTTCATTATCTTTGTTTCTTTGAAACTATTACAAGTACTATGTTAATTATCGTCACTTTTGAGAGCTTATTGTTCAGTTAAATATTTAAACTGTGCAGCCTCTAGCCCACAATGAGCCTTTCCTAAGAGCTGCTTGTGTGTTACAGCAGGTGTGAGGGAGAAGGCCAGGAGGGAGAGAACAGAGGCAACAAGTAACTGTTGATAGTGGGTGACGGGCATAATTCTGAACCCACTCCCTGAGAAAAAAAGAAATAAAAATATAAAATCTGGCAGAAATCTAGGGACGCACTTAACTCTGCATGCCCGTCCCCACCATGAGTCGCCTCTGGGATGGAAATACAAGGTTGTTATTTAAAATACCTTAAAATGTTCTTGGTATACAGTATATTTTATTTGTTCATACATTCTTCTTGTTTTTAATGGGAGTTCACAGCCTAAGATCAGTGAGCATTTAGAACAGAAGCACAGAGGAAGGGTCAGAATAGCATTAAGAACAGGCAGGCATTGGAGGACTAGTTGAAATTTTTTTATCATAATTGATTTTTGATGTAAAATTGGGATTTTGACTCAATAAATTTTTTTGAAAAGTGTCTGCTTTCCATAGAATATTACAATCTTTGTCAAAAAATCAAATATCTGAAAATCCTAAATGTAAATAACTGTAATGCAGATTTATTTTAAAAAAGGCACCACAGAAGGTCCTGGCAATTACGGGCCAGTAATCCTAATTTCAGTACCAGGCAAATTGATTGAAACTAGATAAAGTACAGAATTATCAGGCACATAGATGAATACGATAAGTTGGGGAAGAGTCAATACAGCTTTTGTAAAGGGAAATCATCCCTCACCAATCTATTTGAATTCTTTGAGGGGGGTCAACAAATATTTGGACAAAGGTGATCCAGGGGATACAGTATTCTTGGATTTTCATAAAACCTTTGACAAGATCCCTCTCCAAAAGGCTTTTAAGCAAAGTAGGCAGTCATGGGATAAGAGGGAAGGTTCTCTCATTGATCAGTAACTGGTTAAAAGATAGGAAACAAAGGGTAGGCATAAATGCTCAGTCTTCACAGTGGAGAAAGGTAAATAGCTGGGTCCCCAAAAATCTGTTCTGGGACCTATGGTGTTTCACATATTCCTAAATGATCTGGAAGGAGGGGTAAACAGCAAGGTGGTGAAGTTTGCAGGCTGTTAAAACTACTCAAAATAGTTAAGTCCAAATCTGACTGTGAAGAGTTACAAAGGGCTCTTACAAAAATGGGTGAAAGATAATGGCAAATGAAAATCAGTGGTGATATGTGCAAAGTAATGCACATTGGAAAACATAATCACAACCAGATATACAAAATGATGGTGTGACGTGGTGTATCAACCTCACGCTGGCCAAGTTAGGGTTAACCACACTCTGTGGATTGAAGAGGCCAAACCCCCTCACCCTTCCTAGGCATGCTCAGACTGTAGACAAGTTATAAAAAGGAGCAGCTCAGTGCAATCTGGTCTGACTGAGGAGGAGAGTGGACATGTGTTGCAGGTTCCTGCCAGGAAGCTGCAAGAGCTCCAGCCTACAGAGGCCAACCACGCTGAGGTCCCTGCAGAAACTCTATCGACCGCCATGGATGACAGAGAAGAATTTGTTCGCATCGGGAAACTACCGATGCTGGAAGTGAGGGTAGGAAACAACATAAGGAATAGAATTGTGGCAGGGAGCGACCGAGCCTGAACGCAGCAGAATCAATTCCTCAGGGCCCTGGGTCAAGACCCAGTGAAGTAGGGTGTGCCTGGGTCTCCCTACCCCACACCATATCCACATTGGGTGTGGTCACCACCCCGAGGAGCATGCCTTGAATGCCTAGACCCTGGACACTGGGCCATGCTGCCTTGAACACAAGAGCAGCTGTATAGACTCTAGCCACTGGGCCACACTTCCACACTGGCAGTTGTCTTGCCCTAGGGGCAAGAGACAGTCCAGGGAACTCTTGCCACTTGAGCCATAACCCCTGTTTTTCATCTTTCTCAGCCTGACTCCCCATGGCGGGGTGTATCAACCCCATGACAGATGGAGTCTAAATTAGCTGTTACCACTCAACAAAGAGATTTTTTGAGTCCTTGTGGCTAGTTCTCTGAAAATATCTACTCAATATGCAGTGGCGGTCAGAAAAGCAAACAGAATGTTAGGAACCATCAGGTAAGAGATTCCACCTCATGTTCAGGCACTGTCACAACCCCTGCAAAGACCTCCTCACCCAAGCCCATGCAAGTGGACATAACAGAGACCTAACTGGACCCTTCTGAATGGGAACACTGATGGCGAGAGAACTTTGTGTTTCCACTGTGGTGGCACTAGCCACATGCTGTATGTCTGGTCCTCCTATGTCCTTGAACCCCGGGGTTATGGGAAACAACCATACCCAGCCTCAGTAAGGGGGCTGAGTTTCAGCAACATTGGGAAAACTCCACCAACCCCCCTCTAGCAACCTATTCTGGGCACCTGGCCTGATACATTGAAAATGTCCTCACAACTACAACTCCAGTTACAACTCCGGCTCTGGGATTCTGGACAGGTACTTCTCTCCCCATCCTTCCCCCCACTCCCCAAAGACTACCCTGGCTCCAGTACTTGGCTTACCCGTACAGTGGAACTCTGCCACCGATTTAATTGAGACAATCGATGGATCGCTTCCTCTGCGGCTGTTAGTCAGAAAACTACAATTTTGGAGGTGAAGGTTGGGGAGCACCATAAGTTTCTCTGATTCAGCCTTCTCCAATCCCTGCACCTCCCTTTGTTACTCAGAATCCCCTGGTTGGTGAAATATGATCCGCATATCTCCTGGCATCAGAACACCATGACATTTAATTCTGAATTTTGCCAGGACAACTGCCTCCTGTCTTCCAAGCTCAACTCTCAAGAACCTCAGGTCAGATGCTTTGTCCAGGCTTCAGAAACAGGGAGAGATGCTTGGGCAACAGGGAAGGCTTCCATGCTACTAGGGTCAGCTGTCACAGTTCCTGCAAAATACCAAGAGTTTTAAGATGTATCCAAAAAACAAATGCAGACATACTACCCCCTCACTGGGAATATGAGAGCCTGATCAATTTACAGCCTGGAGCCAAGATTCTGTTTAGCTAAATACATTCCATCTCAGAACCTGATTTAGCCACCCTTAAGCACTGCATCCACAAGAATCTGAAGAAAGGCTTAATCCAGACTTCCACGTCCCTGACAGGGGCCCCTGTCCTCTTTGTGAAAAAGAAAAACAGCTTCCTTAGACTCTGGGTTGACTACTGTGCCTAAATAAAATCACAGTGTGGAATTGATACCTGCTACCCCTGATCCCAGAGCTCTGGATTGGGTAAGAACAGCCTGAGTATTCACCAAGTTAGACCTTAGCGGGGTATACATCCTAGTCAGAGTCCGGTCAGGGATTAATGGAAAACCACTTTTCACACTTTGTATGGCCAATTCAAAAATCTGGTAATGCTTTTGGACCTATTAATGCACCTTCTACCTTTCAGCATCTAATTAATGATGTTTTACGAGATATGCTGGACCAGTATGTGGTCAGCTATTTATGTGACATTCTAATTTACTCTGAAGACCAAGTTATGCACACCCAGCATGTGTGCAAAGTCCTATAAAGATGCCATCAATAGGGACTCTATGCTAAGCTGCAGAAATGCATCTTCGGTCAACCCACCATGGAATTCTTAGGCTACATTCTGTCCGCCAAGGAAGTCTGCAAGGATCCCTGGAAGGTGGAAGTGGTTCATGACTGGGCAACCCAGTGAAGCATTGAAGAAATTCAGCACTTTATTGGGCTTGTGAATTTCTATGGAACTACTTTATATGGAACCACTCCTGAATCCTGGCCCCTATGACCTCTCTGATGCAAAAACCCACCAAGTTTTCTTGGATGCCAGAAGCCCGAGAAGTCTCTGATCATCCAAAGGTAGCATTCATCTCTGCACCCATCCTCATACATCCTGACCTAAGTCAGCGGTTCATCCTGGAAACCAAAGCTTCCAATGTCACCATTGGGGTGGTGCTGTCCCAGAAACAGGGCCTTGACCCAGAAGTTCATCCTGGTGCATACTATTCTTGCAGTTCACTCCTGCAAGCATAATTGTGAAATTTCGGGGAAGGAGCTGATTGCCATCAAAGTGGTTTTTGAGAACTGGAGGCATGATCTAGAAGGAGCCAGACACCCAGTTCAGGTGTTCACTGATCACAAAAATCTAGAACACCTGCATTCTGCTAAAGTCCTAACCCAACAACAGCTATGCAGAGCTCTTTTTTTTTTCTTCTAGGTTTGATTTTACAATCGCCTATCACCCTGGCTCCTGCAACAGTAAGCTGGATGCTGTGTCCCACAAAGGGGAGTATGCCGATGATCCTAAGGGATCTGAAGAAGAGCCTCCTGCATCCTGAAACCACATCATTTCCTCGGAGGATCATCACTATCTGATTTGTTCATGACCATACATTCTGCCCTACCAAGTGACCCCTTCATCCAGACACTCCAAACTTCCAACACTGAACCCCAGGGTAAGCTCACACAAAAGGATGGACTCCTGCTCATTCATGGGCACATCTAAATCCCTCAGGGACACCCCTGTTTGGAGGCTCTATGCATTTGCCATGACATCCTCTGTACCGGGCAAGGCAAAGACCACTCCCATGACACACTCGTCATTCTGGTGGCCAAAACTGTGGTCTGGCTTTCAGGCCTATGTCAGATCTTGCAACACCTGTGGTCACACCGAAGTTCCCCAAACAAAAACCTTTGAGATTTGAATACCCACTGAGACCCCCTTGAGGCCTTGGGCTAAATTACAATGGACTTCATTATTGAACTAACAGAATCTGAGGGATACCATACCATACTGATAGTAGTGCATCAACTGACAAAGATGGCACACTTCATTCTCTGTGCACATCTTCCCACCACCAACGTTACTGCTCATCTCCTCATCACATGTGTGTTCTGCCTTCACCACCTCCTGGACCATATTACCTCAAACTGGGGTTCCCAGTTTATTTCTCAGTTTTGACCGGAGGTGTTTTTCTTCTTAGAGGTGTTGTCTCCGGGCATCAACTGCCTACCACCCACAAACTAATGGCCAATCAGAAAGAGCGAATCAAGTGTTGGAACAATACCTGTGATGCTTCAAAAGCCAACACCAAAATGACTGGGCTTCACTGATTCCATACATGGAATTCACATACAACAATGAAGACCATGCCTCAACCAAACTGAGCCTGTTTTTTTTGTTGTTGTTGTTGTTGTTTTTTTTTTTTTTTGCAAATTATGGTTGCCACTCCTGTTTTCAGCATGCACTGCTCACAGTACCCACATTTCCTGGTTCTTCAAATCCATCAAACACAGGAAGAGTTGAAATAAAACCTAGATGTAGCCAACACTACATACAAACATCAGGCTGATCATCACCAGCAGAAGGGCCCTACATCTGCAGTAGAACAAAAGGTATGGCTACCCACCAAAGACGTGAAGACAGGCAGACCCTTATGTAAACTTGGACCACCAGTACCTAGGACTCTACCAGATCTGTAGGCAAATCAATCCTGTAACCTTTGAACTCAACTTCCCTGCTATCTTAAGGTGCACCCTGTATTCTGTGTCTCCCTCCTAAACCCTTCTCTGACAATTCCTTTCCCAAACAAAAACAACCTCTCCTTCCACCAGGCCAATACCTTGTCCACAAGATCCTAGACTCCCAGATACAAAGAGGGAAGATATGGTAACTCATTGACTGGGAAGAGAACAGGCCAGAAGAGTGGTCCTATGAACCACATCATTATACACAAGAGCCTTCCATAGAACCCATCCAGACAAACCTGGTCCTCAGTCTCCCCAATGGAGCAGTGATGTCAAATCCTAGTGAGGTAAATAGAAAGGAGCATAAACACTGCCAAATTAAGTGTAAAAATGTAATAAGAAAAGCAAAAAAGGAGTTTGAAGAACAGCTAGCCAAAAACTCAAACGGTAATAAAAAAATGTTTGTAAGTACATCAGAAGCAGGAAGCCTGCTAAACAACCAGTGGGCCCCCTGTATGATCGAGATAAAAAAGGAGCACTTATGATAAAGTCATTGGGAGAAACTAAATGAATTCTTTGCTTCAGTCTTCACGGCTGAGGATGTTAGGGAGATTCCCAAACCTGAGCCGTCCTTTGTAGGTGACAAATCTGAGGAATTGTCACAGATTGAAATGTCATTAGAGGAGGTTTTGGAATTAATTGATAAACTGAACAATAACAAGTCACCGGGACCAGATGGCATTCCCCCATGAGTTCTGAAAGAACTCAAATGTGAAATTGTGGAACTATTAACTACTATTAACTCAGCTTGGAAAAGAGGAGACTAAGGGGGGATATGATAGAGGCATATCATATCATGAGTGGTGTGGAGAAGGTGAATAAAGAAAAGTTATTTACTTGTTCCCATAATATCAGAACTAGGGGCCACCAAATGAAATTAATGGGCAGCAGGTTTAAAACAAATGAAAGGAAGTTCTTCTTTACACAGCACATAGTCAACCTGTGGTACTCCTTGCCTGAGGAGGTTGTGAAGGCTTAGGACTGTCATGGTCAAAGACACCCACGCATTGATTTTAGTTTACAGACTCCAGCCTGAGGCCAGTTTATTGACATACATACCAGTGCACTGGGGTGCAGTCCAATGACTGACACACTAGGACCGCTCGCAGGCGGCTTTTATTTCATTAAACCGCAAGCAAAGTACAAACAATACGTCATGAGTTAAGAAATTGGGGTTGGGGTCAGTCCCCCCTTCCTGGCACCTTCCTTATTATTTTCCGAGAATTGGGTGTTTTATTTGGGTACAGGGGCCCTTGGTGGTTTTCCCCCAGGGGTGGAACTTGGCACCAGTTTGGGTAAATTTCTTGGCAAGGTACATGTTATTTTCCGGGGTTTTACGGTTAAGGGTTAAGGGGGTTACCATGGGACGCCTAAAGAAGATCTGTGATTGGCTAGTTTTGCAGATAGCTGCAACTGCAAGAGTGATCAGCTCGTTGCAAAAGCAATTTCTTAATGTAAGTGGATATTCTGTTTTCATAAACAAGTGGTTATTATTATATTTCATAAACTTGCGGTTATTATATTGCTAAAGCAGTTTCTGTCGTAGCCTTTAGCATTGTTCTTTGTTTTTCCTCCCCCCTCCTCTGGCCATTACCCTTCATCGAGTTTGGCAGAGAACCATGCAGTTCAGTCTTGTTCAGGCCTTGGCCTGTACTGCTTTTATACAGGCCGTCAGCATTAACAGTCCTCTGTTAAGGGGTCTGAATCTAGGCCTTTAGAGTCACTCTGGTTCTTAAAAAGAAGGCCCCCCCAGTTCCCGTTCCCCACAGGACTATAACAGGGTTTAAAAGAGAACTAGATAAATTCATGGAGGTTTAGTCCATTAATGGCTATTATCCAGGATGAGTAAGGAATGGTGTCCCTAGCCTCTGTTTGTCAGAGGGTGGAGATGGATGGCAGGAGAGAGATCACTTGATCATTACCTGTTACGTTCACTCCCTCTGGGGCACCTGGCATTGGCCACTGTCGGCAGACAGGATACTGGGCTGGATGGACCTTTAATCTGACCCAGTATCACCATTCTTATGACCCCAATATTGAATGAAGTCTACCGGCTCCCTAGGTGCCATCCTTACCTACTGTACCATGCCGGTGCACTGAACTGCTGCCACTGACCAACAATCTTAGTAATAAATGCTACAGACCCGCAGCAATCAGGCTCCAAGCCCCTGATTGGATGGACAGGCAGCATTCTCACTGGTTACCTGGACTATACAAAGACCCCAATAGGAGGAGGGAGCTGTCTGAGCAATAGACCATTGCCTATTGGTTGTTGCCTTTCCCAACCTTGCCTCATCACCTCACCCAACCTCACCTTCCTAACCCACTGACCAGCGCCATGGATTTGATCTTCTGACTACTGACCCAAGTGAGAATTCTGATCACTGCCCTGGACTGCTCTGATACAATTGACCTTCTGGCTACCCAACCATCTGCATACACTTGACTACTGCTCTGGACTACTCCCTAGCCCTCCTTGGCCAACAGGCATTATACATGGAAAGGGCAAAGGAGAGCACCTTCACACAGCTGGTAAATTTGGTGTTTTTCTTTGTATAAAGGGTTTAAAAAGGGACATATGTAAAGTACTCCGAGCGTATGACCCTCTGAACTGTCCTGACATGTGAGACACTTCTTTGAGGAAGCCTTAGATGAAGGAATATCCCAGTCCTGACAGCTTGAAAAATGTCTCCTCTCTTTCCTGAGAGAACATTTCTGCTCTTAAACATTTAATTGTACCTTCCTTCTGATAGTCCTTCCCTGTTCCCTCCCCCATACAAAAAAGCACTCAAACCCATATATATGTTGATCAATTGACTAGGCTACAGACCAACTCACAAAAGCAAGGGAATTCAGAAATTGATATCTAAAGGACAATGTGCCCTTAATTCATCTCTGCCTATCCAATGGAGGGTATAGAGTCTGTTACTGGAAAACTCTGGGACTGACACAGGGCCCGGGAACAACAGAGCAGTGACAGTGGTAAGTCTGCTTCCCTGGCTTCTGCCTATTTAAGCCTGAACATACATTTTTAAGGCTTTGTATATTTACATTTTATTCCATTTCTATAAACATTTGTGGTTGTTTAGTTTTCAGTATAAGGGCTGCATCCCCAAAGGTTTAAAATAATACCATCTATTTACTGACATGGGTTCCCCTCCCCTGAGTTGGAGCAGTCTTGCTATGAGAATGCTTTTTTGGTTCTTTCATGTTTCTTCAGTAAAAGCTCTTATATTCTTTGTCTGCCCCTTGTTTGCTTGCTTGTTTGTGAGTTTGTTTGGAACAGGAAGAGTGCAGATTGCACTCTTTTTTGATTGCTGTTGTTTGCTCCAGGAGTGCCTTTGTGCATCATGAGTGGCTCTGTATGGTTGTGCTGGGCATAGTAGCAATTTAGAACAAGGTTTGCTCCAAGGCAACAAACATGAACAAAGACCCAAGAGACTTAAAAGCGGAAGGATTAATAACAGTGTTATCAAATCAAAGTAAATGTTACCAAAGGGGAGAGGAACTTCTGACTACGGGCCTCAATGCTGAGGCTTTTACTCTGTCCTTGTCGGTGATTGGGATTTATTGCATTGGTGGTCAATTACAGATGTAGTTGCACCAATGCAATCCCTAAATGTAGAAAGGAAAGCCATTGTTCGTACTGGTTTGTTTGTACTGATTTCAAGCAGAGGTTTGCTTAACTGGCTTTTGTTATCTACACTTGAGGTTTTCCCCAGAGCAGCTACAACATGTCAATGCCCAAATGTGGAATATAACGTGACACAGGCTCAGAATGAGAGAGACCAAAACATTATTCAAGTAGGAAACTTTAAAATGTTGTGGGATTCATTCACTTAATGTAATCAATTTGGACTTCAGCCTCAATTTCATGATTCTTTATTTACCATGTTAATAATTTTCAACAAGAAAAGTGACAGGACATCCAATTTGTGTGGCACAGAGGTAACCTTGGCACTAAAATGAGTGACATCCATCAAAATGAAGTACAGGTGAGATCATGCAGCTGCACCAGTTGTTGGCCATCAATGGCTGACTCAGGACTAATTCCAAATACAGATAAGGCCTCAAGACTGGCAAACTGTCACTGAACCCAATGGGAGTTTGCCTAACTACAGACTGAGGGAGAAAGGAGCAAGGATCTCTAGATTTGGCTCCATATATTTAAAACTGTCCTATTTAAAGGCAATAGAAAACATTCCTTATAAGTAGCCTATATAACATCAGTACAAAGTTTCAAATTAGATGACAAAAAATCCAAAGTACATTTAAAAAGTAATTTAGATGATTTCTGAGTGGAGGGCTGTGAAAACGTAATTAGGTCGTCTCCTATCAAATGATAGGAGGAAAAAATTATTAAATGAAATGATGAGGGGACTAAGTCTATGAGAAATAAATTAGCTTGATTGCCATGTCCAACCAATGATATTTCGAATCACTCTGTCAGTTTAATTGACTACAATTTATGTAAATTTGATAAAAATGAGTTGTGCCATTAATAACGGATTGAGTTGCATGTTGTGTGTTTGAGAGCACTTAGCCCTTTACTCTGATTAAGGTACTTACAATCTATGGTGCTGAAGACATTTTGAACTTTGTATTATTTATTACAGGCTCGTCACCATAATGTATGGGTGTACTGCACCTGGCTTAAGCTGATGATATAATTCCCCTGTATAGGGAGGTAAAACCACCATATAATCTCATTCATAGCTCTGTAACTATGTTCTGTTTGATGCTCTCAAGAAAAATCATATATTATGTATTTTTCTCCTGCAGACCATAAAATTTCTAATGACCAAAGGTAACTGGATCCACATGAAGGGGCCTTTAAGCCCATGCAAAGCTCCATTTATGTCAGTGAGACTTTCTGTGGGAATCAGGGTCTGTCTACGCAGATCATATTGTAGAGATGGAGCCTTAGATTTTAGGGATAGATGATCACATGTTCAGAAAGTTCTATGGAGACTGCATTCCAACTGTTTTTTTTTAACTGATATAATTCATATTGCGTATGTAGAGAGGTAGGCAAGAGGCAGAGCAATGCTGTGCTTCATCTTCCCACATACTCTATCCAGCACAACTGGCCAGCATCTCAGGGAAGTAAGCTGTTCCACCAAAAGGGAGACCTGCACCCCTGGTAGCTTCCAGAGGCAGCCTATGTTTCTGGACTTATTTGTAGGATACAACTTTGCACTGCTTCCAACTCAGCAGTGATTAAACAGCAAACTAATCCTTAGAAAGTTATGCAAGAACAGCACTGTTGGAAACTTAGTTTTCAGTGTATACATATGTCTCACAACAAAGGCTCAGGGCACAGTATTATGTAGTACACCATGATCGAAGGAAACCAATTATTTAATAGCTCTCATTCACACACACAAAATGATATGGAAGTAGGGCATTATCTGCTTCTGAACCAATTAGCTGGAACCTTCTCCCTGTTGTTCTGAAAAATTCTGTCTCATTGTAGACTGAAATGAAAAGGTCTATTTGCTGACCCCACAGCACTTGTGAAAAACTTTTTGTTGCTTAGAGTGTATTAGAACTTCTGAGTGGGGTAAACATAAGAGCCTGTAATGGAGTTACTTTATTCGGACTGGGGAGAGGTGCATGCACATATGTTCACAACTTCAAACTTTCTGGAAAGTAGCTCCTGAACATAAGAGGTGCTATAATGGGATATAATTTCTTTAAATTTTAACTACCAGTACATGCTTCTTGTCACATTTTCTATAAAATATGACAGTTCTTTGAATTATTCATTTGTGGATGTCTCATCCAATTATAAAAATTATTTGTTTAAAATAAAGACACTGTTGGTGAATGTAAAGAATTGTTTTGCACATTTCTATTAAAGGAAAAACTAATGCAACTCTTTTCCAGTGTTGAGCAAAATGCTCTGTAATCTTTGAATGTTTACTTTGAAGGTGTCAGTGCAGTTAGTTTTCATGTCCAAAATGGCAACACTCAATTATTGCCTGTTTGATTGGCTCATATAGGTGCTCCTGCCCATCAGTAGGAAGGAGTGTGTTCTGTCCCTCACTCTATCCTGTGTAACTCTCATAAAATTTCCTAGGGTCCTTCACCTGTGCTGAGGTATATAAAGAGCCAAAGTCTCCTCACTCTATTCTCTCCCTCCATGCCCCACATCAAGCCATCGGATGTCATTGGCGCTGTAGGAAAACTCTCCTTGATTTGCAAAGGGGCAGAAGTTAATGGTAGCTGCTCTCAGTAACTTTTGATGGGTAGTGGAGGAGAGGGAATGGAGGTTCTCAGCAATGGCTCCTGGTAACAGTCACAATCTGCTTCAGCGGCACCAGTCTTGCCATTTACTCAGCTTCCAGGAGCTCACTGCCGTCTGGTCAAGAGAAATAACATATGAAGAAATTGGTCTCTAAAAGAAAAAGATGGGGGGGAATAATTGACTTACAACTGGAGCAGCTGGGAATGAGATTGACTGTGTCGCCGACTGATGATTTTATTGTGAATCTCATGCTATTTGGTGTTCTTCCTAACGTCTCAATGTCTGGAGACAAGTGATTACATGGGAATCTCCGTTTTCATTTTTAAAAGAAACTTTTCTAGCCCTCGTGGTTGCAGAGAGAAGCCTGAAAACATGACCTGACAATACTCCAAAGGCTCAAAAATCAGAAGGCAAACAAAAAGACCCAAAATAATTTGCTATTAATTATTATTTTATTTTTTATTTTTGATTATGTATTAAATTATTTATTAATTTTAAAGCCAATGTCATAATTTTGGGAGGTCTGATATGCTTGTTGAACACTTGGGGTTGACCATACTGTAAATAGCCCCTTTAGCAGAGGAACAGGGATTGAGCCTCTCTGAAGTTAACAAAAGAGAAACTAGAGGTAAAGAATGCAAAAACTACCTCAGACAAACACTGGGCTAAACAGTGAATGAGTGGGTGAGAGGCAGAGTGACCAGATAGCAAGTGTGAAAAATTGGGACACCTTTTTAAAAAAAAAAAAAAAAAAAGGCAAAGGGGCATAGTTGCCTGTATAAGACAAAGCCTCTAATATCGGGACGTCTGGTCACCCTAGTGGGCGATCATGTTAAATTGACTGCCAGAAACTCATCTAGCCCATTCTTTTCCAGTATCACTCTGGACTGTGCTATCTGCCTCCTACTTAAAGTTCTTAAACAGGAGCACAGCTGCATTATCTTGATTTCCTTTAGATCTGTTAGTCATTACACCAAACTGTTACAAGCGGCTCAGAGAGTGGGTGAGATCTGACACATGTATCCTTTGATCTGCCTTTAGTTATATACATATTTTATAGTCTTGCCCAGGTCAACGGAAACTGAGAGGCTGAGGATATTAAATTATTGGCAAGACTTAGGCTATGAATGTGCTCTTCCATCTTTAGCCAGGTTGAGGACCTCTCTTTGGAGGTGTGGGGCAGAGAGAAGGCTTCCATTATGGTATTCAGGACTTTGCCATAGTCCTAAGGAGTATGCATCCAATGAAGTGGGCTGTAGCCCACGAAAGCTTATGGTCTAATAAATTTGTTAGTCTCTAAGGTGCCACAAGTACTCCTGTTCTTTCTCCCATCAAAGCACCACAGGATAATCCTATAAGTGCTAAGGAAATATCCTGGGAGTTTTTTCTACATTATGTAAGGAGACAGGCTATTAAGACATATGTGATAGTGGATCCTTATATATGTAAGCTTGAGTTGCTCCTTGTCATAAAACATATTGCTATGTTATTTTATTTAAAGCTCAAAAAAAGTAAAAATATAAATCTTTCTAAGAAAATCTTATACAGTGCAATTTATTTTTCATATTTGCCTAGAAACTAACTCTTTCTCCCCTACTGTGCTCCTTGTGACACTACCACCTCGACCCTGCGTAAGGGGGGTATACACAGGATGTGGTAGCATATTCACTATCCTCTGAAGAGACAATCCTTCTCCCTCACCCTTGGCTGCAGAGGGCCCTGCCTGCATCGCAGACTCCAGCCCGAGCGGGAACATTTACACTGCTACTTTTAGCCATGTAGTGCAAGCCTGAGTCATTTGACCCTGGCTCCAAGACCTGCTGCCATGGGGCTTTTTTGCAGTATAGATGTACCCTAACTCATTTCTGTAAATTAAAAGTAGACTCAGTCCCAAACGTCAGGGTTTAAGACAATCTCTAGCTATTAGAGATCAGAATGAGACCTAATGTGGGGACAGATTATCCCCTGTCTCCCTACGGTGGAGTTCTTACACCTTCCTCTGAAGCACTGGACATTGTCAGCAACAGGATACCCGAGCAGGTGGACCTCAGATCTGATCCAGTGTGGCCTTTCCTTGTTTCCTAAGAGTTGTATTGTTTAATGTAAACTGATTTGGGTTTTGACTGTTATATCTGAGAAAAGTTATTTGCTGCAGTTCTCAAAGGAATCTGAACTTTGTCTTCACAGGAAGATGAACAAGATGGTTTGTGCATATGGGTGACGATATAGAGAGGAAGGCTGGGGAGCAGGGCCACACCAAAGGCTGGAAAATAACAATATTGACACATGATGGCCAAACAACCTAAGGGTGCAAGGGTCTGGTAAGTTAGCCTATTAGTGAGCCAAACAACACTTCATTGATAGGCAAGTCATATGGCCGAACATTCTCCTTAGGCCAAATTCTAGCCAAAAGCATGACTGGTACCCAAGTGAGTGCATTTATAAACATGGCCAGAAGAAGGGGCTGGGCCTGCCACCCCATGGCCCCGACAAGGAGTTACTGCACCATGTGGTTTCCTCTTTTGCTTCTACCCACACCTGCAACGAGACTACCAATGTTGCTGCCACCGCTGGAGCTGCTCCTCCAGTCACTGCCAACCCAAAGTGTAGGCTCCAATGGGAAGGAACTGGGCCTACTGCCCTATCCCTTGCTGCTCCCAGCTGGTGATACAGCACCATATAGCATCCTCGCCTCCTAATGGAAGCTCCCTGGGCTGGGATATAAAAGCTCCTACAGAGCCAAAAGTTCCCCTTCATCCTTTTATAAGGCATTTCTTAATCCCTTCACTTTCTTGGAGCTACCTGACTCAGCAGCACCCCCATTCTTGTCACTCTCCGAACCTGAGAAGCAATAAAAACATGAGAAGACGGGTCGGGGAAGAAGGGAATACAATTGCAATGGCAAGTTATTTTGCTGTATGATGATCTAACAGCTTTAAAGATTTAATTTAGTTGGGTATCCATCCATGTAGTAATGTATTTTTCTTATATTGCACTTCAGGGCATGTGATAAACATCATTGCCAGATCCCCAGTAGACTAATTATAAGACAACAATTTTCAAACACTAAGAATAACAGTCATCTGAAACTAAATCTGGGGTTAAATTTAGGTCTGAATATCTCTCATAGAGGGAGGAAACTTTAAAGCTCCGCATTAAAAATTCATATTTCTCTGGGCACTGCTTTAACATGATGACTACAATATTACATTTTACAAAAAGGTTAATTTCCCTTTTCCCAGGTTTCCTAAGGAGAAAGCCTCTGTTGTTGTTACTTGAAAATCACAGGAACATTTTGCCACAGCAGGCGAAACACAATAAACTATTAAAGGGGTTTTTTGTTTGTTTGGGGTTTTTTTGTAAATTGACACATTTATGTTGTACACAAAAACAAATAAATGTTACAATGTGTTTTGGGCCAAATCACTGTGATTGCACATCATATCCTTCCAGGCCCCGGATACTCTTCAGTTCTGCAGTTACAGAATCCTCCTGCATTACGTTTTATATTGCTTTGTTCTTCTTTTATGTGAGTAGGCAGAAGATTCCAGATGCCACTCTTTTATTTCACTTACAGCTTCTCTGCCCTTTCTCCAGGACACAAAGGACTTGTTTCAATAGAAGTAATTGGCAAATGTACTGTTCTGTTAGATACTATGTGACCCAAATCACTTTTGCTATTTTTAGCCAGGTTCAGTTGCCCCCCTCCCTGTAGAACTGAACCCTCATCGTTACTGCCTGATGCACCTTTACAGATTCAGGCTTTTGAAGGAAGTCAGCCAATGCTGTTTTTAATAGAGATGAAGGTTCCTTGCTTTAGGACTCAAGTCTAAAAATAGCCAGAACGTAAGACAACAGAGGCCGAGATTTAGAAAGATTTACAAGACTTGTTCAAAATCAGGTGAAAATAATTTTAAAATCAATGTTTTTGCTATGTTGATGAATTTTTCTTTTTAAAAGCTTTGCTACTGATCATAGACAAACTCCTAATTGTGAGAGAGTGTGTGTGTATGTGTTTGCACACATGTGTGTACATATATCTCTTGGAACTACAAAAATAAAATAAGTATAAATGTTTACCTAAAGGAGGTAGTACTTCCTGACCTAGTTGTTATGCATCACAATTAACTTCTTTATAGTTTATGTACATAAAAATAAGTTCTATATTCTGCCACTTGTTCTGCACAAACAGGGGTGTGCATGATTGTGAGACAAGAACTTGGCATTATTAAGCTGACTGTAATATTCATAATAGCAGAGTATTTTTTTGTTAGTGAGGCTGGTACATGCCAAAAATGATCAGATGCAAACTCTCAGGTGCTCTGCTACAAGATTTGTGTTTTAAATGCTGTAGAATTCCAGGGACCATGAACGTCTATTCATGAAGCAGACTCTCTCTTTCAAATTTAGGGCCTGTTCCACAGTCTACTAAGTCAATGGAAACACTCCCATTGACATAAATGGTCTTTGGATCTGCCTGTCATTCCTAAATAGGGTGACCAGACAGCAAGTGTGAAAAATCAGGACAGGGGGTGGGAGGTAATAGGAGCCAATATAAGAAAAAGACCCAAAAATCGGGACTGTCCCTGTAAAATCGGGACATCTGGTCACCCTATTCCTAAAGCCACAGCAAAGGAAGATCTCTTTTACTCACCTGTTCTTTTCTACTACTGGTCAGCTCTGGGGACAAATTTCAGCTCACTCTTTATATTCTGGATCTCTGATAAGTTGACAGCAGGGCCTGGAAGTTTCTTGGCTCCTGGGAGCTGCTTCTTCTCCTTCTCCTCCTCTGTAGAAGCAGGAATGCTCTGTGCAAAGGGAAAATAGTCACCTTACGATAACCGTACAAATCTCTTGAGCATAAACAGAGGTCAGTTAATTGGGAAATGTGAAAAGGTTTTTTTGATGCTAAATGTAATCACAATGGAAACTGGACAGCTGTAAGAGGGAATTAACTTGATTAGTAGATGCCTTGAGATGCCTACATGTGTTTTGAAAAAAATGTTATTGAAGTGTACTGAATGCACAAGGATTTACATCTCTGTACATGTGAGTAGCAATTTACTATGTTAAAGGAATAATGGGAAGTGAATCTGGTGGAGTGCCATAGGCAGCCAAAAGGAAGAAAAGTAAATGTCCATTTTAATCACCTAATATCTTGTAGAGTTAAATAGCCATGAGCTCTAGCTACTGAGAAAACTAATATTCTGCACTTGTGATTTTTAACCCTCGGCAACTCCCGAGTCTCTGAAGAGCAGAGCTGTGATGGTAGCTCATGGGCACTAAGGGCCTGATCCAAAGCCTATTAAAGTCAGTGGGAGTTTTTCCATTGACTTCAGTGAGCTTTGGATCAGGCCCTGTGGAAGAGATGGATTTTGAGATATTTGCGACACAGCCTCGTGGGGAATCTTTAAAATTAAGACCAAGATCGGAGTCTGGAATCAAACAGGGAGCTAATGTAGTGTGTTGGAACACTGGGGGTGAGGATGGGGTATGTTCTTGTCATCTGTGTTAGTTATAAGAAGGCCTACCACATGCTGTATTATCAGCAGCTTCTTCATGGTCTTCCATTGACAACCCTTATTTGTCGTACAATGCCATGACTGAAGCTGGAGGTGATAAATCAATGTGGCTGGTCCAGCTATGACTGGAAGGGATGCATTTCTGGCTTCTAACACTATGTGGAGTAGTGCTGGGTGAATTTTTCTACATACAACTTTTTTTTTCAGCAAAAAGTGCACATTCGGTGATACCAAATACCTTCTTGAGTACATGTTGATTTTGCTGGATTTTCCATTTTGAAAAAAAAAATTAAAAGTTCAGAAAAAATCAAAACAGTCAGTTTTGAAATTTTCTAAATGAAATGTTTTGATATTTCAGTCTGAAACAACTTTTCCTTTCAAAATTTCCTTTAATTTTATTTTTAAAAATTCAAAGTTATTTAAAAATGCTCAAAATCACAAGGAAAAATTTCATTTTTTTTAAATGAAATGCTTTGTTTGATCCAAACCCATTTTTTTCTTTTCTAAATTGCCAACGAACAAAAAAACCTGTTTTTCACCCAACTATAATTCAGATGTCCAGAAGTAGTGAAACATTCAGAACAAGCCCAGAACTGTGTATTACCTTGTTGTATCAATTGGTGGGTAAATGCCCTCAAAAGATGGTGAAGTCATGGTTTTGGCCAAGTCTTCAGAATCTTTCATTCTGCCCAATTACATCATCCTGTCTTTCTTGGATTTAGGTTTCAGTCAAGCTAGTCTTAATACAAGTACAAGACAGCTGGTGACAGCTTCTCTCTGTGAGAAGGAGATGTCAAGCCAGGTGCCATCTGTGCAATGCTGTTACTGAAGACAGCCTAATTCTTCCCCTCTCATCCCCCCCATCCCTAATTTCTACTGTTTCCTTGACATTAAGACTGGAAAGGACCATTTATTATTATTATTATTAATAGTAGTAATTGAACATTTATACTGTGGCAGTGCCTACAGTCTACAACCGGGACATCTCATCTCCATTGAGCTGATGCGTGGGAAGGTAGTTTTCCAGCAAGGAGGTTAAGATTTTTCCAGCCTAGGTTCTAGATCACGATTTCTCAAACTTGTTTTGCTGGAACCCCCTTTGAAAATATTTCAGGCTCTTGTGATCCCCTCCCCCCACAAAAGTAACCACACCCTCCTATACCATACCACTATTACTTCTGTGCTGCTGCTGGCAGCGGCACGGCTTTCAGACCTGGACACCCAGCTCTGAAGGCAGCGCTGCCACCAGCAGCAGCACAGAAGTAAGGGTGGCATGATATGGTATTGCCACTTACTTCTGCACTGCTGCTGGCAGCTGCACTGTCTTCAGAACTGGGTGCCTGGTTAACAGCCGCCCTCTCTGGTTGCCCAGCTCTGAAGGCAGCACAGAAGTAAGGGTGACAATACCGTGACCCTCCTGCAATAGGCTTGTTGACCCCCTTTTGGGTCAAGTTTGAGACACACTGTTCTATATGATTACAATATCAATCAGTAGTGGTTGGAGCTGAATGAATAGTTTTGCAGCAAATAGCTTGATTAATTTATCCTCTCCTTTTTTAGTCAAGGAATATCCAGTAGGGGATCATGATTTCATTAAATTAATGTATTAGGTGTATTTAGTTGACATTCTTTTTTGTTTGTTTGTTCAGTGAGATTTTCTCTCTGTGGATTGACCTTGCTCTTGATATTCAAAATTCAAAACTGGTTGGTTGTGATTGGTTCTGTAAGTCATAGTATTATTTCTAGTCATTGATTGATCAAATATAGCTCCAGGAGAAAGAGGTTTCAGAGGGGTAGCTGTGTTAGTTTGGAAGTGAAGAAACAGATTGCCAGAGCCAGAAGGGTACCCAGAATTCACCTATTATAGGACAAGCCCAACAAAAAAAGTAACAGAACATCACTAGCCATCACCTACAGCCCCCAGCTAAACCTCTCCAGAGCATCATCAAGGATCTACAACCTATCCTGAAGGACAATCCCTCACTCTCACAGACCTTGGGAGACAGGCCAGTTCTCGCTTACAGACAGCCCCCCAACCTGAAGCAAATACTCACCAGCAACTACACACCACACAACAGAAACACTAACCCAGGAACCAACCCCTGCAACAAACCCTGTTGCCAACTCTGTCCACATATCTATTCAAGGGATACCATCATAGGACCTAATCACATCAGCCACACCATCAAGGGCTCATTCACCTGCACATCTACCAATGTGATATATGCCATCATGTGCCAGCCAGGGGCGTCTCTAGGCACCAGCAAAGCAAGCAGGTGCTTGGGGCAGCCCATTTGCAGGGGCAGCAGGGATCCAGCATGAGAGCTAAGAACCAACAGGGGGCCCTGGGAGCTGTAGTTCCTTGGTTAGCTCCCTGCCTATAGAGCCAGCCCTGGAGCAGGGAAAGAACTACATTTCCCAGCATTCCCTTGGCCACTACCAACAGGAAAGAGGGGGAGGGAGTGAGGAAGCTGAGACCCCATGCTGCAGCCTGCTGTGAATGGAGAGCTGCACTGGGAAGGGTAGGGATACCATATTTTAACTTTCAAAAAATAGGACACTTCATGGGGAGGGAGGGTAGCCCCACCCGCCCACCATCCACTCCCTCCGACTGCCCCCCACAGAAACCCCAACCCATTCCCTATCCCCTGACCACCCCCTCCCGGGACCCCTGCCTCAACTGCCCCCCAGGATTCCACCCCCTATCTAAGCCTCCCTTCTCCTTGTCCCTAACTGCCCACTCCTGAGACCCCCCCCCCCCCCCCCCCCTAGA